>NC_142928.1:186772597-186807597 GCF_046866305.1 Octopus bimaculoides | reverse complement strand
AAAATGTTTAAATATATGTTTCTACCTGCACCAGAATTCATTTAAATATCCCATAAAGTTTCCTCCAGTACATCTCTTGCATTACGTCTGGCTACTGAAAAAACCTTGTGCAATTTTTTTTAAAAGCCCGCTGGCCAGTTTTGAAAATGATCAAACCCATATTGTGGCACTCCGTCGGTTACGACGACTGGAGTTCCAGCTGGTCCGATCAACGGAACAGCCTGGTCGAAAATGAATGTGCAAGTGGCTGAGTACTCCACAGACACGTGTACCCTTAACGTAGTTTTCGGGGAGACTCAGCGTGACACAGAGTGTGACAAGGCTGGCCCTTTGAAATACAGGTACAACTGAAACAGGAAGAACGAGTGAGAAAAAGTTGTGGTGACAGAATACAGAAGGGTTCGCCACCATCCCCTGCCGCAGCCTCGTGGAGCCTTAGGCGTTTTCGCTCAATAAACACTCACAAGCCCGTTCTGGAAATCGAAACCGCGATCCTATGACCGCGAGTCCGATCATATGATCTAACCACAAACATATTATCGTCATTTCTTCAGATGTCCACTAAATTTAAGTAAGTAGTATTTTATTTTATTTCAAAAGAAATCATTTTTAAAACGCCAATCTGAATTATTGAACTATTACTGACAGTCTTCGATATATTTGATTTCAAGGCCTCTTCCACTGAATGGATGACATGAATAGCTTTTTCCCTTTATCACCAATTGTTAATATTATCATTCTTATTTGGAAGCTTTCTTGTACTTTCTCCAATCTCTTAACTCCTTTGGGCAGTCGCATTTGATCTTCATAAAATCTTTTAATAACTTTCATATAGAAAATAGATTCTATACGGCATTTCATTGATCATGATATAAGTCATGCATGTGACTTTTACAAAAGAAGTAGGTTTTTATATTTTCTTATTGCTCACGTTTTGATTTCTTAGAATTCTATTCTACGTTCCTTCGCATTTTTTCACGTACATTTGAATTATTTAAGATGTGTTGTCTGTTAATTTTGACAAGAATTGTGTCTGTGTGTCCGTTTTATTTCTTATGACACCCAACAAAAAATACGCAGCAAATTTAAAAAGGTGATTCAAGTGAAAAATAAATTATAAAAATATATATAAGGATATTATTGTTTACGATAGTATCAATAATATCACAGCATGCGTAAAAGACATTACCATAAGGTAAAAAATTATTAAGTAGGTAAGATGTTTGAGTTTGCGGTCTCGCTGAAAGTTTCTTTGTTGGCTTGCGTAGAAGAATTGGGAGTAAAATTTAAAATAAGTATGGGAACTCTTATCTTATACTTGTTTTATCTTTTACTTGTTTCAATCATTAGACTGCTGCCATGCTGCCGTGAATATCTTCTAGTGGAATGCGTGAACACCTGTACGTACTTGTTTTTTTAAAGCTTGGTACTTATACTATCGGTTCTTTTGCCGGGCCGCTAAGTTTCGGGGACGTAAACACACCTACATCAGTTTTGAAGCTGTGGCAGGAGACAAACACGTACACACACCACACACATGCACACTTACACACACACATATATGTGTCCGAACACACGACGGTTTCTTCAGTTTCCGTCTACCTAATTCAATCACAAGGCTTTGGCCGGCCCGAGTCTATAGTAGAAAACACTTGCCCAGAGTACCACGCAGTGGGACGGAAACCGGGCCCATGTTACTGGGAAGCAAGCTTCGTACCACATACCCACGCCAGTGATCGTATGGAAATCACGACTTTATGAAGAGCGAATTTCTATGAGATGTAACAGAAAGTAGAGTTACATAGATTTGGCAGGTATTTACTACAAACCAGACAGGAGAGACAGTTTGTCATTTAGAAAAGAAGATAGTTTGAGACTGCGAAAATTACAAAACGGTTCATTGGTTTCCTCATAGACAAGTCACATGTTTTACTGTAGTGGATATTGGGACTGTCGTGGTTGAATTATGAAGATGAAGAGAAACGGATTAGCTGGCTGGTATGCAAGAGCGAAGTAGATTACATTTTGTTTTGAGATTATATGAAAAAAAATGTAAAAAAACAAAATATCAATTTTAGGCAAACCAAATTTTGATTGAAGAAAATTAAAGAGATACATGGGTTGGTTTCAATATTTTCTAGTGAAGTCATGAGCCATGACTTACAGCTGATAAGAGATTATCGATTTAGTGGATTTAACACAAACAAATTGAATATTGGCAAAAGATTCAGAAAATTCCAATTTCTGTAGAATGAGAATATTTGTTTCAATAACATTTCTGGCAGAGAAGTTTTAATTAAACATTTTGTCCAAGATAGTTAGTGTTAACATATTTAGTGTAAAGGACATCAAAACGTCAATCACAAATTAAGGAAATGACGTTAGTTCAACGGTGTGGGAACTGATATTAGTTCAATAACTTATTTCAATTTCTGCAAGAGCTGGAGAAAATTGTGTACATGTTTCTATGTTATTGGAACTTATCAGGAAAACATAGATTTAACAGCATTTGTCAAAGTAGTGATGAGGGAATGAATAAATAAACGTACAATACGAAACGCTAACGTGGCTGTGTGGTAAGTAGCTTGCTTACCAACCACATGGTTCCGGGTTCAGTCCCACTGTGTTGCACCTTGGGCAAGTGTCTTCTGCTATAGCCTCGGGCCGACCAAAGCCTTCTGAGTGGATTTGGTACACGGAAACTGAAAGAAGCCCGTTGTATATATGTGTGTATATATATGTACGTGTGAGTATATGTTTGTGTGTCTGTGTTTGTCTCCTCAATATCGCTTGACAACTGATGCTGGTGTGTTTACTTCCCCGTAACTTAGCAGTTCGGCAAAAGGAACTGATAGAATAAGTACTAGGCATACAAAGAATATGTCCTGGGGTCGATTTGCTCCACTAAAGGTGGTGCCCCAGCATGGCCACAGTCAAATGACTGAAATAAGTAAAAGAATAAACTGGGATATTAAATGAGTCTTATCTGCAAGTATCCACAACAGGAGAGATGGATTGATTATACCCACGGAAGATGCACCGGTGGGAGTCTCATGGTGTTATGTTTACGACAAAGAATAACGAATGTTTCTGCCAGTTGGCAAACCATTCACACACAACAACTCGTAAGTGGCTTTCCGTTTCTGCGATTTCTAGGGACATACTTGAACGAACCCGCGCCCGCTAAAATCTACTTGCGTATGCAAAAGTTTGATACATAATGTAGTGAATATTAAAGTGTTACTCAGAAATAATCAGGCAATGAGAATAAAAGAAAACAACAAAACATTACAATCATGACTAATAAATTAATTTAATTATTTTCGCAAGTACAGAAGACGAATCCCAAAATAATTATTTTTGATTAACATATTTTTTTTCTTTTTCTTTGGGTGATTAGATAAAATATATTTCATCGCATTGAATGTAGAATGAAAGGGGAAACTTTGTGGCGGATTAGACTAGAGAACGCAAGAAAGGAAACTTTCTACGCAACCACGCATGCGACGACGCACACATACGTACATACAACCTCATTTGTATTTAAACACATTTATAAGTACTTATTAACGCAAAAATTAGAACGCCTTCCGGGCCTCGTCTCTTTTTGCTGCCTTAAGCTCCACTGCTAAACATCTTATATGTATATAATGGGTCATCCCATAAATAATGCGTGTTTTTTATACTTCTTTTATTTTTCAAAATTAACATCAACAAAGTTCTTTTTTTAAATTTTATCTAAAATATACTCTCCTTCATTTTCTACAATGCTCTTACATCTATTTAGTAGACTTGCAAAGCCCATTTTCTAAAATTCACTTGTTCGTGACGAAAAAATATTCCTCCAGTACTGTTCAGACCTCGTCTACAGAATTCATATTTTTTTCTCCCAAATGATTTTGAAGACTGCAGAATATAAATGATAATCAGATGGGTCAATGTCCGGCGAATGTAGTGGGTGGGGCATCGTTTCCTATTCAAACTACTCCAGCCTTTGGAATGTCATCCTCGTCATATGTGGCTGAGCATTATCTTGATGGAAGAACACTTTTCGTCTTGAAACTAAAGATGGCCCTTTTCCGATGGCATGCAAGTGTCGATGAATGGTTGAAGGATCAAATCCAAGCTTCTCTGCTAGTTCCTCAACAGTTACGATGGAATTTTGATCCACCAGAGATTGCAGGACGTCCTCATCAAGCTCTACAGATCTCCAGGACAAGGCTCATCTTCAAGGCTATAGTTTCCGGCTCGGAATTGCCGGAACTACCGTTGACACTGGCTTACGCTTATTGTCCGATCCCCATAAACTGCATTAATATTCCTCGCACTTTCCGTTGCGTTGTTACTTTTCTTGAACTCATAAAGCAAAATATGCCGAATATGCTCTTTTGTTATTTCCATTATAGTTTTGAAAAATAACTGTTAATATTGAACTGCACTCTTCAAAACTTGCACAATAAGGACAAGGTAAAATTATTACATGCTTTTATACCAACTTGATTCAGGTAGTTCTTCCCGTCCACCTCCAACTTTTAGCTTATGCAATTGAAAAAACCGCATTGTCTAACGGATTACCTAATATATATATATATACACACAAATAAAAATATATAGAACGATGTTATAGTTTGCAATAATATTTAGTGACACAGCATGCGTAAAAAACATACCATAATGTTCCTTTTAACCCCTTGTTGAGCATAGGGCCAGTTTCTCGCATTAGTTGAAATCACAGGAATGAGCAAAAAGTCTAAGCCTCCGTACCAATAACGAAAAGAACCGTAAATTGAAAAGCCAGACATTGTTCTGAACAACAACAACAACACTAAAACGCCGTAAAATCCTCGTCTCTTAGAATACAGCCTTCTGAAACTTTTCTCTGTAGAACTCCTGTTGTGCATACGTGTATATGAGCTGCAGATAGGATCAACCATTTTAGACGAGTAACTGACAAACTGGGGCCCGTCTGATGATAAGCCAAGTCTCATACGGCCCGATTCTCGCAAGAGGTCGCCCTTTCCTGATGCAGATCTTACCAGGCTTGTAATCTCTTAAATGAAAGTGTGATCTCCTACTATCACTAAATAGTAATTTGTATTACAAATACAAACAGAGGCCACAAAGTCGTTTATATCCATCCTGCCCAAGAATGCTAATTATTTTATAAACTCCGAGGAAATGAAAGGTAACGTTGACCTCAGCCTGATTTGAACTCACAATATAAACATATATAACAAGGCATTATATCGAACGACCTGTGGACTCTGCCGTTAAACCATCTAGTATACTATATTAGTTGTGATACGGAGGAAATATGTGACTCATATTTAGCAAATTTCACATGGAAATATGAGAAAGCACTACTTCACTCTATCCGCTCACAAAGCTGATACAATCGTCTATATCAAACAACTTCCATAATAAACCATTACATTGATGTTCATATGAAAATTAATGAACGAGCAAAATTATGTTTCCTAATCGTAGAGAGCATGAATATATGAATTATTTCACTTTCAAAAATGAATCAAGCTAAGGTGTTTTATGTGTGTATGTGAGTGCGTGTGCATATATATATGGATATATGCATATATTTACTCTAGATATATATATATATAATACATTTATGCTATATATATGTATATATATACGTATATACACATGTACATGTTGATATATTACAGTTTGTATATGCTTGAATGTGGGTGCGGCTGAGTGCGTGTCAATATTTAATATTAATATGTCCATTTGTATATGTGTTCTATACATGAAAATATTTGTATGCATATCTGTGTGGGTATCGGTAGGTGAGGGCGTGTGAAAGAGAAAGATAGGAGAGTGGCAGACGAACAAACGCACAGATTTTATGAGACAACATTTTAGCTTCTCGTTTTGAAGTTGTTTCGTTAATGTGTCGTTTGTAAAATGGCTTTGAAGAATAAACAGGTTGCCCTATTGAATATTGTTTCGAAATGTTACCACTGTCGTGTTAGCCGTAATATTTTCAGTTGCATCATGTGTTTCAGAAATGAGATCGTCTGCCGTTTTTCTTCTTCAAAGAATTCATGCTTCGAACTTTAAATTAGTCAAAGTCCTACCAAATATTCACCAATTTAATGCCACGTTCTACATAGATAACCCGTCTTGGATGTACTCTGTCTATGTTCTTGGAATTGAAATAATATTACGTCTTGAGTGATGCATAGTGTTACACTTGGTGAGATAATTCTATGCACCACTGCACAAAGATAAATCACATTTATTTTACTGGACAGCTGCTATTCTCTACAACTTTCTAACACTGTTTTCTTAACGTTGTTATTATTTAGCTGTCTACAAAGCAGTCTGTGAAATATATACCATAGACATGACTAATTTATCAAATGACATTTGAAACAATAGACATGAAAGTATGGATTGAAATGCGTAGATTCGGGATCAATCCTAGATTTAGTCACTTTTATTAACAAAACTGGTTTACGTATGGCTGTTTATTTCATTTATATCCAGCAAATGCAACGTAGCTTGTGGCTTGAAAAATATAAATATACAATAAATTTTAATTCAGGATATATTCATGTAATTGTTATTTAAGCCTACGAAAGGTGGCGCGCCAGCAGAATCATTGTGGTCTTGAACAATATGCTTAGAGGCATTTTCTGAGTTCAAATTCCGCTCATGTCAACTTCGTCATATATTCTTTCGGAATCGATATAAGTGCCAGTTGTATGCTCGGGGTCTATCAAATTAACTTTTCCCTCCATTAAAATTGCTGGAATTGTGCCAAAATTAAAAACCATTATTTAACCTTACGTCGACTATATATTTTTTTTATGGGCCCTTTCAAAGCCTAACTAGGCTCATAGGCCCGGTTTCCCAGTTTCTATGGTGTATGTGTTCCCCAGCTTGACGGGACGCCAGTCCATCGCAGCGTTACTCAAGAAACAGAGTGAGAGAAAGTTGGGGCGAGAGAGTACAACAGGGGTCGCCACCACCACCCTGCCGGAGCCTCATGGAGCTTTAGGTGTTTTCGCTCAATAAACACTCACAACGCCCGGTCTGGGAATCGAAACCGCGATCTTCCGACTGCGAGTCCGCTGCCCTAACCACTGGGCAATTGCGCCTCCACTACGTCAACTATGATCTAGTAGAAATATCATCAAACGCATTCCAGCCGCGGCATTTCATCCTTTTGCGTATCTATGTGTACATGATCCAGTTCAGTGTCAACAATTTCATATGATAGTGAGATATGATTTGTTGAGATTTAGCTGCTATATTTAGGTTTCTTTTATTGACTCGTTTAGAAAGTGCATTTGTGCTTAAGATTGCTGGTTTCACAGAATCGATATAGCACCACGCGAAATTTCCAACAGTATTTACTTATTCCTATTTATATTCTCAGTTTAAGATGAAAATTGCCAGTCATTTTTCCGGGTCAGTAACATAAATACCAGTTTACAACTGGGGTTTACTTTAGTGGCTTGCATTTAGTTCAGAACCTATTATATTATTTTCTAGTCTAGGCACAAGGCCCAAAATTTTGGGGGAGGGGGCCAGATGATTATATTGACTCCAATACGCAACTGGTACTTAATTTATCGACCCAGAAAGGATGAAAGGCAAAGTCGACCTCGACAGAATTTGAACTCAGAACCTATTATATTAGTGACTGTAGAAAGACAGTGATCTGGTAGAATCGTCACCATGACCGACAAACTGCTTAGCGACATTTCTTCCTAACGTTCTAAGTTCAAATACCGCAGAGGCCCACTTTTCCTGTTGTCCTTTGAAGCTCGAGAATAGAAAATACTTACTGAGCATTGGGATCGATGTACATAGATTTCTCCTTCCCCTAATTTTGTGCCAAGACTAGAAATAATTATATTTGTCATTGCATAATATGATGCTCCGTCAAAACTTTGAACTAATATATTTCAGATCCTTTGTATTTTAAACATATCCTTATTCACCAAATATTATGTTTTATATGTAACAATCAGTTAACTAATTATATTTAATTATCAACATCTCATTAACCATCGATCTTTTCAAAAGCCAATTATAATACATATATTACTAAAGTAAGGATGGCAAACAGGATTAGTTCCTGGATCCTCAGAACTTTCCGATCCAGAGAGCAACATGTCATCATTCCCCTTTCTTCTTCTTTTGTATGGTTGCACCTAGAATACCGCTGCCCCTTATGGTCTCGCCACAACAAACATGGTATTGCAAGAATGGAGTCATCCCAGATAGTAATCACTAAGGATTAATGGAATTGCCTTAAAACATTCAAACTTTATTCGCTTCAGCGCCTCTGTGAGCGCTACGGCAGAAGTATAATGTGGAGAATATGCCACCATCATTGCCCAAACGATCTTAACATCAAATTCAGAATTCAGCCAAGGCTGGGGTCACGTGCCATACGCTCCCTACACGATTCAGGCTCACAACATATAAATTCATTGTTATACAATTTCTTTTCCTCAACAGGCGCTGCTCTATAAAAAATTATCCCCAAAGAATTAAAGACAAAAGCGATCCCATCACCTTCAAGCGAAACCTGGTCAAATTTCTTCAACGGATACTAGATAAGCCAGCTATACCTGGATACATCTCAGTCACCAAGAACTCCCTATACATGAATGGGCCATGATATCACATAAATTGACTTTAAAATAACTTAACTGATCCTAACAGATATTAAGTTAGACATAGTCTGGACCAATCTTTGGCCGAGATATATCTGAGTTAACTAAACTACCTATGCTGTACTTATGATCTTTCCTCAATCATATATATTAATGTCATATTAACGTTGAAGTAAAGAAGAAAGTCGAAAAACAGGAGTTAAATTTAACCACAAATTCCACCCTAATATCTTATGAAAACGAAAAACTAATCGAATAATGTGAATCTAGATCTACGATGCTTTTAGAAAAATTGGATCGCAACGATTTGGATGCATTTTATCATATGTTTGCTCATATGAAAGTGGACCCAGCATTAAACATGAACAACGACTAGATGTACAGCAAAAGATTTGGCTCAATGAAAAAAAGATTTCATCCACTTAACGGCCGAGACAAGTTGAACTTTTACAAATATCTTACCTTACACACAGACACTCACACACAGATACACATACACATATACCTGCGCTTCCATGAAACCACGTATAGCACACTCATCTCTTTCTCGTTTTCTACATACATACGTATATACATATGCATATATTCACATACATATACACCCACATACATATATGTGTGTTTGTATGTGTGTGTGTGCACATATATAGTCAAACATACACACACATATACACAGATTATATATACATATATATATATATATATATATATATATATATATATATATATATATATGAACATACATATATATATATACATACATATCTACTTATATATGTATGTATGTATATACAACTCCCAGTGACAAATGTATATCAATGAAAGTTCTAACAATGTTGTAATGTATACGTCAGTTTTGACAATGATTGTTTGAGTATATCAACAGTTGGTGAAAGTATACACTTTTCAAATTCTTATATTCCGTATGTAATATATATATATATATATATATATATATATATATATATATATGTATGTCTGTGTGTGTGTGTGTGTGTGTGTGTGTGTGTGTGTGTGTGTGTGTGTGTGTGTGTGTGTGTGTGTGTGTGTGTGTGTGTATTTTTTTTTTTTTACATATACACTGTCAAATATGCACTCAAATATCGACAAGCACTACAGGTTGTTATCAGACTTGGAAAACTCTGATCTCTTAAGTGATATTGCACAATCTGTCTTATGAAGGTATGCCAACTGTGAAGACATGCTCGATTTCAATTATTGAATTTTTTCCTCTTATAGGTCATCGAAGTCCTTAAATAATATAATTCTGTTACAACAGAAGTAAAATATATACAAAGTGTTCGGGGGAATTTTGACATTTTATGACTCCTTTTTTCAGGATCAGTGTGGTGTATTAGTGAACAGCGTTGGAGAGTATAAAGAGTAAAATTGTAGTTAAAAAGAAGTTAGCAGACATGGAGGATCGGAAGCCATCTGAATGTTGGAAAAGAGCATCTTGATGATTCGTGCCGGATATCGTCATGATTCTCACCGGGTATCAAAATACCGACACCATGACATCTGCTCGATGTTCTGTGAACACTGTAAAGGCTGTAAGACGCTGCATGGACATCATGAAAACCAATTTCCTCCAAATTGTAATGATCATTGGGTGTATCTTCAGTGGGGGTGACATCATGCTACCCCACATCTTTGAACAGGGTGTTTGGCTCAGTTCAGACGGCTATGTGAGGCTGCTGGAAAATGTGATCAAACTCTAGTTGAAGATGATTGCTGCTAGAAGCCCATATATATATGGCAGCAGAATTCGGCCCCTCGGCATGTCTCTGGAAAGAATCAGAAGTGGTTGTCGGAGAATTTCTAAGATTTAACCAGCGTCGATCTCTGGCTTCCTAATTACTTCAATTTTAATTTTACGGATTACTATGTTTCTGGCACGGTTGAGAAAGAAACCCACTGCTCTGCCTGCAACATCAAGGCCGAGCTGGTGGCCATAATGAAGGTGTTCGCTTTTTTTTTCAGGGACACAGAGGAAGTCATGCGCCAAGTTCCGGAAGGCGGCTACTTTGAGTCAGGTAATTTTTCCAGTCATAATCTAGTTGTTATATATTTTTATTTTTTTTAAATACTTGCACTTTTCTTTTGTTATTAAGTTTTCCTTTTTTTTTTTGTTATGCAAACTGTCAAATTTAATCCGAACACCCTGTATTATATAGTGATTATGTCAACAGATAAGCACACATTGACACTCTCAATGTGCACATATGTTCTTTAATTCACATGATGTGGTTTGTCAATTAAACTTTTTTACGTTGACGATTTTTCTACTTTTATATCTTCATTTTACAAGAGTTACTAAATGCCGTTTGTTGGGATATAAGAAGCACTTTCCTTTTTTCCCCCAAAAATGCTTTCTTTTTTAAATCACCTCCAGTTTTATAAAAGACACGAAATATTTTAACAATATTTTTTATAGAATTCCAATTAATATTTAATTAAAGATTATAACAGGATTTTTTAAACAAATGATTATGAGGGTTTACTCGAGTAAAATTAGCTAACGGCCCTTTGCTGAGAAATGGTTGAGAATCATCACTTTAAATGAATGAAAGAAAAATGTTGCTGTGTATATATCCATTCGATTTTTGTTATTATCCCTGTCGTCTTTACTATATTGAAATCACAAAGTGGATTTTTACATTGAAAGAATTCATACTGTAACTGAAAGTGTCCTCCATATTAATATATAAAATGAATGTACAGGGTGTCCACAAAGTTTGGGTATATGGAGTAAATAAAATCATAACATAAACAATTAAATATAAGAAATAATAATTTCATAAAGTAAGTGTTAATCCCCTTGTACCCAGACTTTGTGGACACCATGTATGTATTTCTAGTTGTAGGCCGCAGTTATCTAAAATTTTACATACAGTCATATCTTTTGAAGACAAGAGACATGCGCAATGACATTTTCTGGGACTCATTGACGAAGTGGTTCTCAACCATTTTAATATCCGGTCCAAATCCAAAGCCTTGATTGTTTTTTTCAGGTAACCGCCCCCAAAAAGGTAAAAGACATGTCAATTAAAGAAAAATGAATTATATATCTATCACCATAATATAATTAATAATATATTAATTATATTGTAGTGGGGAAAACTGTCAGTGATCGCTGGGAGGATACTTGAAGGCTGCATGCGGCCCTGGAAGCTGCGGTTGAGAAGTGCTGCTTTAAAGCCTCGAAAGGTCGTGTTCTATTGATCGTAAACCATGTGATCGTAGCCATCATACTCAAATCACTACGAATAAATTTTGAGAAAGAGACAGACAGACAGACAAATAGAGAGAAACGAGTGTATGAGACCGTGTGAGTGTTTGAGTGTTAGTAAAAACTGCAATATCTCTACAAACGCATATTAGATCTGATTATTAAGAATTTCTACAAATGAAATTTCATTAGTGAATTACTAATAATTAACTTAACTGACTGAAATATTAAATACTTCATTAAATGTTTAATTATCTGTTTAGATATAATTAGTTACTCCATGGTATAATTTTTTTTATAATATACGCATATGGCGTCATATTTGCGGAAGGTTATTTTAATTTCTTAATGACCTCAGTTTGTGATTTCTACTTTATTCGTTTCATCTTGGAGAATAGAAATAAAGGATTTCATGCAGTATGATTTGAATTCAGATTGTGCAAAGACCCAACACATTTTGTCCAATACAATACCAAAATCTGTCAATGCACCATCATCTGTCTTCTAGAATATTTATTCTTCTCTCTCTCTCTCTCTCTCTCTTTATATATATATATATATATATATATATATATATATATATATATATATATATATATATATATATATATATAGTTCAAAAACACAATAACAAAAAAACAAAAAAACAACAAGGTGAGGACGTGATATGGATAGTATTATTGGACGCTCAGGAAAGGAAAGAGAGAGTGTATGACGTTTCGGGCGTAGCCCTTCGTCGGAAAGATGGAAAGTTCGGAGAATGGAAGAACGGAGAAAGAGGAAAATGGTACCGATGCCCACGAGGTTACATGATGAAAAGACCGGAAGAGGAGGTGGTGGGGGAAAAGTTCTTTCTAAGATGGGAGAGTGAAAAAGGGAGATGAATATCGGTGCGCGTGCGTAAGTCTGCGAGTGTGTGTGTGATAACAGAACGTGTGTGTGCGTATGTAGGTGTGTGTGTGTGTGTGTGTGCATGGTTTGGTGGTTTATCTGTTAGTGTGTTTGTGTGTGTGTGTGTGTGTGTATGACGTAGTGGAAGAAATTAGTAGCAGGACTGGTTAGTGGACGCTGTAGACAGTGTAGGTAGAAGGTCAACAGGTGGTTGTTTGGGTGTGTGTGTGTTCGTGTTTGTGTGGGGTTGTCGGTGTTAGGTACGTGTACGTGTGTGTGTGTATTTTGTATGTGCGCGTGTGTGTATGTGTATGTTTTCTGTGCGTGCGTGTGTGTTTGTGTGTATGTGTATGTTGTGTGTATGTGCGTTGCTGTGTACGTGTGTGTGCGTGCGTTTGCTATTGTATATGCGTGTGTTGTTTATGCCCATGTGTGTATGATTGTATGCGTGTCTGTGTGAGTGTGTAGTGTTGGTGAGAAGTGTGTGTGTATGTGGGTGTGTGCGTGTGTGTGTATATGTGTGGATGTGCGTGTGTGTGGGATTGTGAGTGTTAGGTACGGGTGTGTGTGTGTGTGTATGTATGTCTGTATGTGTTTCCGGGTGCGCGTGTGTGTATATTTTTTGTGCGTGCGTGTATGTGTATATTGTGTATGTTTTCGTGCGTGCGTATGTGTTATGTATATGAGTGAGTATTGTGTATGTGAGAGGTGTGTGTGCATGTGTGTATATGTGTATGTGTGCCTGTGTGTATATGTGTATGTGTGTCGTGTATGTGTGTATGTGTGTGTGTGTGTGGTTTTATGTATGTGAGGGGTGTGTATGTGTATGTTTATGTGTGTGCGTGCGTATGTGTGCCAGGTATGTGTGTTATTTTGTGTGTGCACTCCTGTGTGTATGTGTGTGCATGTGTATGCGGCTGTGTATGTAGGCGTGCGCGTATATATGGGTGTGTGTGTGTATATATGTGCGTTCGGCTATGTGTGTGTGAGGGCGCGTATGTATGTTTGTCATGTATGTGGGCGGTATATATGTAAGGTGTGTGGGTATTTGTGCGTGTAGGTAGTGGTGAGATAAAAAGTAGAAAAAAGTAAGTCTAATAACAAGAGAATAATGGATATAATGTAAGGGGGACGAGGGGGGGGGGGTTTAAAAAAAAAAAAAAAAAAAAAAAAAAAATTATGTAAAGTGTTGCAGGGACGTAAAGGGGAGAGTCATAAGGAAGAGAAGGCTGTGTTGAGTCCGAAGGGGAAAGAAGAATTGAGGTTGAAAATGTAGCGTTGCTCCAAGTGGAGTCGCGAGGGAGTGGACCCATGGTGCAGGGCGAGGCCAAAAACGGAGATGTTAGAGGGAGAGTGGTTGGGCAGTTGGAAGTGACGGCCGACAGGGGAGTCCGAACCTAGCCGAACGTCCCTTAGGTGTTCGGTGAAACGGTCGGCCAGCCGGCGGCCCGTCTGCCCCACGTAGAGTTGGTTGCATAGGGTACATTTGATGCAGTAAATAAGGTTGGAGGAGGTGCAGGTGAAACTGTGTGGAATGTGAAGTGTTTGTAGGTTCGATCCGGTGACAGAGGTAGTGTTGGTGATGAAGGGGCAGGTGTGACAGCGGGATCTGGAGCACGGGAAGGAGCCGGGTGGGGGTGGGGAGGAAGAGGAGAAGGTACTGCGGACCAGTAGATCGCGTAGGTTGCGGGCGCGTTTGAAAGCGGATAGGGGTGGGTTGGGGAAAATGGGGTGGGTAGTGGGATCGAGCTGGAGGCGACGGAAGGCCCGTAGGATCCTCCGACGAAGGGGTAGGGTGGCGGGGTGGAAACGGAGTGGGAAGGGGGTACGGTTAGGGGATTGGTGTGGGGGAGGAGAGAGGGCGGTGGTGCGGTCGATTCGACGAGCGCGGGCGAGGGCGGATTGGACAAGGTGGGAGGGGTATCCTCGATGCATGAACAGACGAGCAAGATACTGGGACTGGGTCTCGAAATCCTGGTCCAGGCTGCACAAACGTCGGAGGCGGAGGAACTGGGAGTAGGGGATGGCTCGTTTGGTGTGGAATGGATGGGAGGAGGAGAAGTTGAGGTAGAGGTGGGAGTCAGTGGGTTTGAAGAAGGCGGAGGTAGTGAGAGAGTTAGAGCGGGGGTTGATGGAAAGAGAGATGTCGAGGAAGTTGACAGAGGTGTCAGAGATGGTGGAAGTAAAGTCAAGAGCGGGGTGGAAGTTGGAGAGGAAGGAGATGAAAAGGCAGAGCTGTTCGCGGGAGAGGGAGGTGGCTCCTATACAGTCATCTATGTAGCGACCGTATAGTTCCGGGGTCGGACCGGAGAATTGGGAGAATACTTGGGCCTCAATGTAACCAACAAAGAGGTTGGCGTAATTGGGCCCCATTCTCGTCCCCATCGCGACCCCAGATTCCTGTTGGTAGGTATCTCCGGCGAACGTGAAGCAGTTGAGGGTGAGGACGAGTTCTGCCAGACGAAGCAGGGTAGGGGTGCTAGGTGTGGGGTCAGGGCGGCGGTCAAGGAAGTATTGGAGGGCTGAGAGACCATCGTTGTGTGGAATCACCGTGTATAGGGATTTGATGTCCAGGGTGAAGATGAGGTGTGAGGGGCCGGGAGGGAAGGAAAAGGAATTGAAGAGGCGAAGGGCGTGGTTGGTGTCGTGTATGTGGGATGGGAGGGCAGCAACTAACGGGGATAGGATATGGTCGAGGTATTTTGAAATGAGTTCGGTGGGGCAATTGCAAGCAGAGACAATGGGGCGGCCAGGGTTGTTAGGTTTGTGGATCTTGGGAAGGAAGTAGATGGAGGAGGTGCGAGGTGTGCGGACGATGAGGTTGGTGGCGGTAGCGGGGAGAGCAGAGGAGGAGATGAGGTCATGGATTGTGGAGGACACAAGCCGTTGGTAGGAGGGGGTGGGGTCGGAGGGGAGGAGGCGGTAGAAGAGGGGATTGTGAAGCTGGCTGAGCGCTTCCCTCCTGTAAAGGTCCGTGCGCCACACCACCACTGCTCCACCTTTGTCCGCCGGCTTGATGACGATGTCGTCACGGCGGCGGAGATTGCGGAGGGCGACCGATTCGGCCCGGGTGAGATTGGCCCGGAGGGGTCTTTTTTTAAAGTCGAAACGCTCGACCAACGCCTTACAGTCATCCACGAACAAGTCTAGGCTACTGAATTGGCCTGGAGGCGGCGTCCAGTTGGATGGGCGGCGTCCCAGGTCCGAGAAGTAGTCCCGATTGTCGGGACGCTGTGTTGACGTATGGAAGAACGCGCACAGTTTGATGCGGCGCAGGAACTGGCTGACATCAGTGCGAGTCCCGAATTCGTCACAATGGGGCGTGAGAGGCGTGAAGCGGAGGCCCCTACCAAGGAGCGAGCGCTCAGCGGCGGACAGGGGGAGATTGGGTGGTATAGTCACAACCGTGTGAGGAAGCGGGGTGGTAGGGTGAGTAGGGTCGGGAGGAGGAGGTGTAGAAGCGGGGGGCGGAGGAGGAGGGGGAGAAGAGGTGGGATGGGGTTGGGTGGGGTTGGGGTTGTGGGAGGTGTGGGGAGGTGATGGCGTGGGGGTTAGGATGTCCGGGTGGGAGGAGTGTGAGTGTGTGGAATGGGCGGTGGAGGGGGGCATGGAATCGGGAGGGGGAGCTGAAGGGGAGGGTGTCAGGGGTGCGGAAGGGTGGGGGTTGAGGAGGTTGTGGAGTTTTTTATTTTTTGTGTGTGTGAGGAAATTGTGGAGTTGGTGATTGAGATTGAGGAGGAAGCGGAGGATAGGTTGGGTGAAGCGTTGAGGGCAGAGGGAGGAGAGGAGGAGGTAAGCTTGGGAGAGTTGGTGGTCAATGGAGTGGAGGAGGGAACGGGTGGAACGGATGGTGGCACGGATGATGAGGCGGGAGGTGCGGGCAAGGGTGGGTTCGATGAAGGGGGAGGAATAGGGGGGAGCGTGGAATTTCAAGAGGAAGCCACGGGGTATGACGTGATGGCGGAGACAGCGGCTGAGAAAGTTGAGATGACTAGTGTGGCGGGTCTTTTTGAAGAGCAAGTAAGAGAGGTTTTTTGTGGGTTGCAAGCATTGTGGGGGGAAAAAAGAAAGAAAACGGCGAAGAAGGGACTGAAGATGTTGGGTGAAGGAGTGAAGGTCAGGCATGGTGAGAGGATGTGAATGTCGGTGTGGGTGTTATTAGTGGTGAGACAAGGGAAGGACGAGAAAGGTAGAAGGAGAACAGATAAAGGTGAAACAAGTCGAAAAAAGTGGAAAAAAGTGTAAGAGTCACGGACAAATTTTGCTGATGTTCAATCAAGGTTCAGGAAAGGCAGATCCAACGGGAACAGTAATCCAAGGTAATCCGGCGGTTGGGTACATAAAATCCAGTTGAAAGGCCAGGGTCCGTGTGAGCGTACGTCATATAGTTCAAAAACACAATAACAAAAAAACAAAAAAACAACAAGGTGAGGACGTGATATGGATAGTATTATTGGACGCTCAGGAAAGGAAAGAGAGAGTGTATGACGTTTCGGGCGTAGCCCTTCGTCGGAAAGATGGAAAGTTCGGAGAATGGAAGAACGGAGAAAGAGGAAAATGGTACCGATGCCCACGAGGTTACATGATGAAAAGACCGGAAGAGGAGGTGGTGGGGGAAAAGTTCTTTCTAAGATGGGAGAGTGAAAAAGGGAGATGAATATCGGTGCGCGTGCGTAAGTCTGCGAGTGTGTGTGTGATAACAGAACGTGTGTGTGCGTATGTAGGTGTGTGTGTGTGTGTGTGTGCATGGTTTGGTGGTTTATCTGTTAGTGTGTTTGTGTGTGTGTGTGTGTGTGTATGACGTAGTGGAAGAAATTAGTAGCAGGACTGGTTAGTGGACGCTGTAGACAGTGTAGGTAGAAGGTCAACAGGTGGTTGTTTGGGTGTGTGTGTGTTCGTGTTTGTGTGGGGTTGTCGGTGTTAGGTACGTGTACGTGTGTGTGTGTATTTTGTATGTGCGCGTGTGTGTATGTGTATGTTTTCTGTGCGTGCGTGTGTGTTTGTGTGTATGTGTATGTTGTGTGTATGTGCGTTGCTGTGTACGTGTGTGTGCGTGCGTTTGCTATTGTATATGCGTGTGTTGTTTATGCCCATGTGTGTATGATTGTATGCGTGTCTGTGTGAGTGTGTAGTGTTGGTGAGAAGTGTGTGTGTATGTGGGTGTGTGCGTGTGTGTGTATATGTGTGGATGTGCGTGTGTGTGGGATTGTGAGTGTTAGGTACGGGTGTGTGTGTGTGTGTATGTATGTCTGTATGTGTTTCCGGGTGCGCGTGTGTGTATATTTTTTGTGCGTGCGTGTATGTGTATATTGTGTATGTTTTCGTGCGTGCGTATGTGTTATGTATATGAGTGAGTATTGTGTATGTGAGAGGTGTGTGTGCATGTGTGTATATGTGTATGTGTGCCTGTGTGTATATGTGTATGTGTGTCGTGTATGTGTGTATGTGTGTGTGTGTGTGGTTTTATGTATGTGAGGGGTGTGTATGTGTATGTTTATGTGTGTGCGTGCGTATGTGTGCCAGGTATGTGTGTTATTTTGTGTGTGCACTCCTGTGTGTATGTGTGTGCATGTGTATGCGGCTGTGTATGTAGGCGTGCGCGTATATATGGGTGTGTGTGTGTATATATGTGCGTTCGGCTATGTGTGTGTGAGGGCGCGTATGTATGTTTGTCATGTATGTGGGCGGTATATATGTAAGGTGTGTGGGTATTTGTGCGTGTAGGTAGTGGTGAGATAAAAAGTAGAAAAAAGTAAGTCTAATAACAAGAGAATAATGGATATAATGTAAGGGGGACGAGGGGGGGGGGGGGTGGTTTAAAAAAAAAAAAAAAAAAAAAAAAAAAATTATGTAAAGTGTTGCAGGGACGTAAAGGGGAGAGTCATAAGGAAGAGAAGGCTGTGTTGAGTCCGAAGGGGAAAGAAGAATTGAGGTTGAAAATGTAGCGTTGCTCCAAGTGGAGTCGCGAGGGAGTGGACCCATGGTGCAGGGCGAGGCCAAAAACGGAGATGTTAGAGGGAGAGTGGTTGGGCAGTTGGAAGTGACGGCCGACAGGGGAGTCCGAACCTAGCCGAACGTCCCTTAGGTGTTCGGTGAAACGGTCGGCCAGCCGGCGGCCCGTCTGCCCCACGTAGAGTTGGTTGCATAGGGTACATTTGATGCAGTAAATAAGGTTGGAGGAATATATATATCATAAATCATCACTTAGTCTCTTGAAGATACCGACTTCATTAAGTGAGGTAGTTAGCAGAATTAGTTATCAATGCCAGCATACTCGCCTGAGCGTTTAGCCGTTAACAAAACCGAGAACAGTGAAAACGTTTTCAATGAAGAATTAAATATTGCAATACAAATTTATTACTTTCCAGTCAAATAAAGCACTGTAAAGGTAGTATATATATATATATATATATATATATATATATATATATATATATATATATATATATATATATATATATATATATATGAGTAAAGAGGAGTCTCGTAACAGGTATCAAGCCTACCTCATGGTGCACAGATAGACAGACAGAGAGACAGATAGGCAGGCAGGCAGGGAGACAGACAGCTAGAAAGAGAAAAATAGAGAGATAAATTGATTTATTGATTGATGACTGATTGATTGATTGGTTGATTGATCGACCGATGGAAAAACAAACTAAATGCTTAATTGATATATATGTAGGTATATACATGCAAACATATTGCTTGTTATTCTCTTCAAATGACGGGAATATTTTACTTGGGAATCGTTTCCAAAAATAGTTATTACAGGTGAGATAATAATTTCTTCATAATATTTTGCGAGATTAAAAATTTCTATTTGAAATATAGGAATTACATGGAAAAGATATGCATAATATTCATATATTTAAATTCCTGTATACTTAGTACGAAGTTCTTAAAATTTAAAGCCAGAGATAATCAAGGCTAGTACTATTTCTTTCTTTTTAAAATCTGCAGCATGATATAAATTTGGTGCAATTGATTAAACTTTTATTTCGGATTCAGTACCTGGTGTCCCCACCTATTTTGCCAACTGCTTCTACATACAGTCTCCCGCTTTGACATATTTAATCTAAAATCCTATCTTGATTGAGACGCGTTTATAACCGACAAGAGGAGACAATCCGAAAGCTATCAGGATTGTCTCCTATTACGAGAATACGAAAATAGTATTAGTAATTGAATGATATCGTATTTTTTATTGCATACGAAATATTCTTTTAGTGTGTGCAGCTTCCCTGCATTAACTATGTTAACATAAATTTGTTCAACACTAGATCAAATAAATTAAGCCAAGTTTCAATCCCATATTACAATGTTAGCATTTGAAATATGTTTCCATACTGCTAAGTTTGTTGCTAATGTTTACTAATATTTACGAACTATTTTTAATTCATATAAATTCTGTCGATTTCAGGAGCTATTAAGTTTAAATTTACTTTATAAATCTATTTTTATTTATTCAGTGTAGCTATCGTACATGCATAAAAACAGAATGAGTATTTTAACAGATTTTGAGTACCTTTTTCAACATCACAGAATGTTTTTTTTTTTTTATATTTTAACACAATTGTTTTTAATCGTTATTAAAACAGAGATTCTCTCTCCCGCCCCAGTGTATTAGAGATGATGCATTCTAAAACTCGATTTTACAGATCATTACAACTACTAATACTACTACTACTACTGCTGCTGCTACTGGCACTACTACCACTGCTTCTGCTTCGGCTATTATACTGAACATAGCACCAAAGTTGCTAGTGCTAATGTTACCATATATTTTAGCTTGCTTATCAAATGATATTATCAAAATGGAGTAACATTATTATTATTGTTATTATTATTATTAATTATTATTATTATTATTATTATTATTATTATTATTATTATTATTAATTATTATTATTATTATTATTATTATTATTATTATTAATTATTATTATTATTATTATTATTATTATTATTATTATTATTATTATTATTATTATTATTAATTATTATTATTATTATTATTATTATTATTATTATTATTATTATTATTATTATTATTATTATTATCCCAGTCAGATGGCTGAGACCCGAGCTGGTTTCGCGGGTGCTCTGATCAATTTGGATTAATCCAATTATTCAATAGGGCCGACCATCGCTACTTGGAAGCTCTCCTGAAAGTAGGCGGATTAGGTATGCCATGGCTTCTAATGCGCAGACACGCTCTTAGGTTGCACCACTTGCAACGATTTCTGGACAGTGATAATGAGTGGGTTCCGTTTGTAAGGCACATGTTTCCGCTGCTCCATCTCCTTGACGGAGCTGCCGTCCTTGGTGAAGAGAAGACCGAGATGGTCACCTGGCACCTAAAATGTTGTCAGGCACTCACAGCCTTCTACCAGTCGCGCAATGGAATAAGTGGTTTTTCCGCTTTAACAATTTATAGAGGGTTAGTGGCAGGGAAGTGCGATGACGTGCTCGGGGAGGCTCTGGGCGTCGACGAAAACGAACTGGCTAGTATGTTCCGGAAGACATTCCGGTCGAGGACTATCAAACTATCATGGATAATTTCCGGATGTCCTTGGCCTGGCAGCACTACCAAGGGGCGCTATGGGTGCGAGATAAACTCTACAGGCATTCACGTGCTGTCAGACAAGCTTGTTCGAGATGCAAGTAGAGTGACGAAACCGTTCTGCATGCTCTCGTTCAGTTTCTGAGCATTGCTGACTTACGGAGTTATGTCAAACAGCTGTTGTCTAGTGTGGAGCGGTTCTGTCTATCGGCCGAGTTCATGATGATGATTGTACCGCCGTCCTCTTTTAATTGGAAAGGTAAGGCAATTTTCCTTTGCCTCGTGGCTGTGGCGAAAGAGGTTGTCTGGTTGACGAGGCTGAAATGCATGAGGGCAGATACATTCCTCTTTGGGAGAGGTCTGATTGAATTTTTCAAGTTTCACTTGAGAAAGAAATTGAGAGTGGAGAGGGAAGTGCTGTCATCGAGTCTGTTTATTGAAAGGTGGATTAAAGTTGCGAAAATGGCAAGAGTGGGTGGTACTTAAGTGTAGACCTATGAGCCGGAGAAAGGGAATCGGAGAGGGTACTTACCCTTGGTGTTCAGGGAGATCTGGGACGGTGGGGTTCCTCGATTATCCCTAGAGGCCCTCCTGTATCAGGAGGACTACATCAATATCACCCCACCGTTTTTTACCTTTGTATAATATGTATAGTTCCCTTCTTTTCATTGTATACCGTGTATAATTATTCATTTTTGTTTATTTATTTTATCGTGTCAATATATGTAAACACCCACACTTTGTGTCTGTCTTTGTATTGTTTCACTCATCCTTCACTCTGGTAACAAATAAATGACATTGTTATTATTATTATTATTATTATTATTATTATTATTATTATTATTATTATTGTTATTATTATTATTATTATTATTATTAATATTTTTATTATTATTATTATTATTATTATTATTATTATTATTATCATTATTATTATTAATATTTTTACTATTATTATTATTATTATTATTATTATTATTATTATTATTATTATTATCATTATTATTATTATTATTATTATTATTATTATTATTATTATTATTATTATTATTAAAGTGGCGAGCAGGCAGAATCTTTAGCGCGCTAGACGAAATGCGTAGTGGTATTTTGCCCATCACTACATCCTGAGTTCAAATTACGCCGAGGTCGACTTTGCCTTTCATCCTGCCAGCATCTATAAAATAGGTACCAATTGAGTAGTGAGGTCGATATAATTGCCTCCTATCTCTCCCCAAAAATTCAGGCCTTGTGCTTATAGTAGAAATGATTATTATTATTATTATTATTATTATTATTATTATTATTATTATTGTTTTTGTTATTGTTGTTGTTTTTGTTTTTGTTATGTAATCGAAAATATCCCCTCCCCCAAAATTGTTGGCCTTGTAACAAAATTTGAAACCGTTGTAAAGTCGACTTTGCCTTTCATCCTTTCGGAGATCGATGAAATAAGTACCACTTACGCACTGGGGTCGATGAAATTGACTTATCTCCTCCCGCAATATTTCTGGCCTTGTGCCTATAATAGAAAGGAGTATTATTATTATTATTATTATTATTATTATTATTATTATTATTATTATTATTATTGCAATTATTATTATTATCATTATTATTGTTATTATTATTATTATTATTATTATTATTATTATTATTAGCATTATTATTATTATTATTATTATTATTATTGCAATTATTATTATTATTATCATTATTATTATTATTATTATTATTATTATTATTATTATTATTATTATTATCACCAATAATATTTCGATGAACTTTGATCCATTTCTCCCATTTGTTATATATTCCTTTAATGATAGTATCAAGCTCGTTTAATTCCCATTAAAGCCGTACTAAGTCTAGCAACAATAAAACAAAAACAAAAACAATGAAGCGTGCTGCTGACATCACACCAAAAAAAAAACCTAAAATATAGAAAATCTCTATTCGCAAATTTGAATTCATTATCCTCGAGTTTTAAGTTAATATCTCTTTTTATTTGTTTGTTATCATTATCGTTTGCTCTAAATGCTTCTAAGCTACTGCAAAAGTAATTAATTTTTTTTTTTCTAATTTCTTTTTATAGCCTGACTTTAAACTCTCTTACTTCTTCTTTCACCTGTATTTAGATTTAATATTTTCGGGTTGTTTTTCTTTTCTTTGATTCCAGTGTTGGATGGGATTTTAAATGCAGCTTCAAAATTTGCATTAGGTTTCATGAGAGATTCCAAAGATTGAAAATTAAATCATTATACTGGAAAATACTTGGTGTAAAAGGTTCTTTTATGATGATAGCAATTTTATAATCCTTTATAGTTGTCAAATATGAAAAAGTATCTTCCCTGAACCTCTAAAACCGATATACTATAAAATGTGATATACCTTATCCCTAGCATTTATAAAACTAGCAGAAATCTGATGGATCTTTGCGTGAATATGAATATTGTATATTTCTTCCTTTCATTTATTCGTTTGTTTCCGCTAGGTTTGCTTACATCTGATATAATATATAATAAACGTATCCATATTAAAATATAAATAACATCTCTATAGCTATAATGATAACTCACATTTCTATCTCTTCACTTATATATCCACAAAGGATGATAAAACGATAGATATTTCTAGAATTCCTGATGGGATTATACACCCTGTGCTTAACTACGCATTCAATAACAATACGCAAATAAGCGATAACTCCCTCTGTGGAGAGGACCTTGATATAAAATAGGTTAGAGACAAGGCCACATATTGTAGAGTATTTAGTGGATGTAATCAACACCCCTCTTTCGTTGGTACTTTATTTTATTGACCACGGTAAGACGAAAGGTAAAGTTATTCTCAGAACATAGAGAATTTCGACTAAATACTGCAAAATCTTTTTATGATAGATCGTCATAAAAAGTCATCCAACCTACAGCCTTTAATGAAAGTAAAATTGCTCTCAAGTTTTGGCACAAGGCCAGTAATTTTGTGGGGAGGAAATGGTTGAATACATTGACCCCTGTGTTTAACTGATATTTATTTTATCGACTCTGAAAATATGAAAGGCTAAATCGACCTAGGTGGAATTGTAACTTAGAACATGAAGCCAGACGAAACTGTACTAAGCATTTTGCCCGACGTGCTAACGATTCTGCCAGCTAACCGCCTTAAATTCTTTGGAAATATCGCTTTCATTACAATCCGTCTTTATGCTCTGAACTGAAATGTCGACGAAGTCGATTTTGCCTTTCATCTTTTCGAAATACCAGTGAAACACTGGGATCGATATAATTGACTAGTCCCCTTTCCCGCAGTAATTGCAAGCCTTGTTCCAAAATTTGAAACTGTTCTTGTAATCTCATGTAACTGCATTGCATTAAATATAACACAATATGATACACAACTCAAGGTTCTCCTTTCCACATAACGGCCAGAGGCAAGTTGCATCTTCTTAGATATCTACCACTGAAACCCAAGTATATAAATTACATGTGAGATTATTTTGTTGCTTAGCTGTCTCACTTGAAGTTTCCATTTTTAAGAAAGTTCTCTAAATTTTAAACCTGGAATCGTGTATAGACTTGAGCCCTTTCTGTAATTTTCCTTCCATTGATAGTTTTTATATGTTTAGGTCCACATTGAACAGGTTGTCCGTTTGTTAACTTGAACCTGGTATCACATTAACGGCTACACCTTGGTAAGAGCGAAGGATGGAATGTTTGTGATTATTGTGTCGGTTGTCTTGTTTTCGTTGCTACGTAGTCAGCTCCGAGGCAACTCAAATCAGACATAACTGTGCCATGTATGTAGTCAACTATAGGACAAAATGCGATTTAATTATCTTTACATATAAATATACCGTACTTCCGTATAGTTCAGAATCCTACAACACACTTCGACCTCCGTTGTTAATCGTATTTGATAGAGAGTGACAGTCCAGATATATCGTACTCTGTGTTGTCCAGCCTATTCCCGTGCGCTTAACAAATTCAAGTGTGAACTACAAAAAAGCCAGATATTGTAGATATGATCCTAACGTGACAGCTGTTGTTACCCTTTGAAGGTTCAAATGTTCAAAAAATCGCACCACTGTTATAATTACTATGACAACTAGTTACTCAGTGTATTTTGCAGAATATTGTTTCTGGTAAATGAGGTATCAATGCCAAAATTCTTCTAATTTTCTTTTTGTCCTGATCATTTTTGTGTGTGTGTTACATGTGTGATGTATTTATATTATGTGCACTGCACACAGAAATTGAATATGATGGTGGGTTATTTATTGGTGTTCTCTGGTTATGTTGATGAGATGGAGATTTGTTTTGCAACTTAGCCCTAAATCAGCCGTGATCTGGCTGGTCCATTATCAGAGGCAGTCCAGATGTGACCGTTTACCCTGTATGTATATCTGGAAGTGCCACACAACCTCACAAGTATTCCTAACTTAAACAGTAGCATGCAATATGAGGGAGATTTGGCTACCATTTTAACTTAACTATTTTTCTATTTTATTTAATAAGAACGTATGGAGTCCATTGTATATAAGTTTACAGAGTGGTTGGGTGTTAACACATTAAACTCCATCATTCAACTAGGAATTGCATTGTGTTGGGTCACGCTACAATAAGTCAAACGTAGCGCCCTCTGACTTCATAATTATTCAAGTATATAGTATGGTAGCCTCTTAGGTCCGAGAAAGACGCTTCTGCAATTTCTTACTGAATCAGCTGCCCAGATAATTTGATTAGGAGTGATCGAATGTTCGTGTTGCACACCTGACCACTCCCTCCATCAAATCGATATTAACTGTACAGGTGCACGCTGATCGCAGAGCATTGTGATATGTAATGTTTTACTCAAGGACCCAACACGCAGCTCGGTTGCGGGGAATCGAACCCACGGTCTCGTGATCGTCAGTGCAGCACCCTAACCGCTAGGACATAGTCCCTTACTATTTAAGCGTATAAGCTATTTTTAATTGTAAACTTAGGAAATACTGTAAATATGAAGTATATAGCAAACGAAATACAGAAGTGTGTGGTAAGGTGCTTCCTTACCACACAGCTATTTGGATTTGGTGTGGTTCTGGGTCCTGTTGCAAATCGAGAAGGATTATAAATGGATGTCGTTTTGTGTAGGATGAAGAAATACTTAATTCGGGAATTTGATAAACTCTGGATGTGCTTAGTACTAAATTTCTGGGCAACTGAGCAGCAGCAGCAGCAACAGCAGTAGCAGTAGTAGTAGTAGTAGTAGTAGTAGTAGTAGTAGTAGTAGTAGTAGTAGTAGTAGTAGTAGTAGTAACACGGCTGTTATGGGTCGAAGCATCGAACCTTATCAGTTGCTAACAAGGAGTAGGTGTTTATCAAGCCAAAAAAACATTAAAAGAAAAAAAAAAAGAAAAAAAAGGCGGCAGAAATGCTAAAGAAAAGAAATAAACGAGGCGAGTCAAACAACAGACAATTCGCGGTGGAGAGAGAATTGGTAAATAAACTGTCTGAGAAGTGTTGGAATCAAAGACTGATAAATTAGTGTGATATTTTCTATTGTTTAAATGAGAGCAAACTCCTTGTCTTCAGTCCCAAAGCACCACCAGTGTCCGACGTGCGGCTGGCCTTCCGAGCACACTTCGGACTGATTGGTCACAGCCGGACACACGAACTAATGATGAAACTGGTTAGTAATGGCTGCACTTTTAATCTTTTAATACCAATCCGTCCGAGACTGCCCATGGCTTCCAAACAAAAACTTTTGTTCTAAGATTATCTAAACTGGAACGAATGTATCAAGCGTGACCTTCCTTTCATTTTTTTTTTATAGCCGGACCCTCTTATCCAACGTTACTTCTTCTAAAGCAGTATACTGTGATTGAAGAAGAATTTAGCTGACTTTTGTAGCATGTCAAGCTACCAAGTAGTGAAACTCATGTCGGCTCATTGTTGTTGTTGTTGACTAGTTTTAGGTGATATTTGTTTTATCAGGTAGATAGAGGATCAGTAACTTCCCTACTTTGACCCCAGGTCTGTTTGATCAGACCTTACTTGGAAGAAGATATGAGTGTGAATTTGTTGCTATTTCTAGTAGCCTATGAGAGGCACCTTCGTTGGGATTTGCATTCAAACATACATGTATCCACATGCATACACATTAATACATACGTATGCAAAACATCGTGACCCTACGTCGATTACAACGACGTGGGTTCCAACTTGTCTTTATCCTCAGAGACTTATGGGGTCAGCCGTGGTTGTGTACTTTAAGAGCTCGCTTTGCCATCACATAAATTTGGGTTCACCTTCAATGACTTGGCACGAACAATTATTTGTAAATGAATCTTGCAGACAGAAATTGTGTACTAGCCAATCCTATATATATATATGTATATATATATATATGTGCGTGTGTGTGTGTGTGTGTGTGTGTGTGTGTGTGTACTGGGTCAAATTATTCGAATAAAGGTTTCAAGGCGGTGCCTCAGTATGGTCGCTGTCCAATGACAACAACATGCCAAAGATAAAAGCAGCACCGTACCCCTGAGTAGATATCACATGGTTTTCCTATATAAAAACACGGCTGGCAGAGGTGGAAGGAGGAAGTTTGATCAAGCTGTGGATAACAGACGTCATGTTGCAATCATGTTGTAATCATGTTGCAATCATGTTGTAATTGGGAGAATCCCTTTACAGATTCAGCTCAAAACTCGCTGAGGAAATTTATTTTTCACATGATTTCTAACTCGATGGAAAATAAAAAGAGAGATATCGGTTGCAATCCCCACAAAATGAGTGATTGTTTCACCACGATATAAATCATGTTTTACCGAAGCAAAACGGAATATCAAGATAAAAACATCACAAAATGATATAATACGAAAAGCAGATAGCAAGCAGTATGATTGCGATATGGTATTGCATCATATAGTTACAGAGCATCGGAGATATAATTTTAAGATATGGTTTCATAAACCAGTGATACACTGCGGTCAATATTATATGTATACTTTCATATTTTTGTATTTCGTGAAAATAAAACAACGCAGACCTTTTTTGATGAACGAAAAATTTGGGCAGTAAGATTTTTCATAGTCGATCTCGGGAAATTTGTTAGCGGATTCTTGATAACACCTGAATTCTTTTATGAGAATATTTATTGGGGGTACAGTCACTCATTTACATAATGTTTGATGTCGACAAGATCAATGATCGAAAAGGATTTCTTTTTTTCTTTCTTTATCGCCTTTTATTTTTATTTTTTCCTTTTCTCCCCTGATATACTTAAACACTAAAAAAATATATTTTTTAGTGTCATTTTTGACATTTTCCTTTTACGTTTTTTTTTTGTTTTTTTTCCTTTAATATTATTATCAATTTTTGCTTTTTGTTCTAACCAAAATTCCATAAAGAAATAATATCAATAAGCGCGCGAGTTCACATCATGGATTTTACGACCAATTTTGTGCGTTATATCTTCATATTTTAAGAGATAGATGCCAATATGAATTAATAATATGAGCCATACTGACCCATTCATCTATCGATAAAGTCTATCTCAATACACATATGCGCACGCACATACAATCACACAGAAAAATCTGTGCACGTATATTAAAGTTTATGTTTGCATGTATGGGTGCGCGTACGTATGCATAGAAGTGCATATATATAGATAAATACACACACACAAATATATATAAATACATATATATATGTATATATATGCATATATATATACACACATATATATAGATGTATGTATATATGTATGCATGTACGTACGTAATGTATATATATATGCACATATACGTATGTATGCATACATATATATATATATATATATATATATATATATATATATATATATATATATACACAAATATACACACATATATATATGCATAGATATTATATATATATGAGTATGTGTACGTATATAAATATATATGTACATATGTATGTATGTGTGTATATATCTATGTGTATGCTGGATATTTATATAAAAACATAAACACACGCTCACACGTTTGCGTGTGTGTTTGTGTGTATATGCTTGTGAGTGTATGTTTTGATTCATGTGCGCACGCATAAACAACAAATATGGTGCGTACGTACATGCGTGTAGGTGTTTTTGCATATCTGTGTCAATGTATGTATGTATATATACATATATATGTGCGTGTCAAAAGGGACATGACATTCATATTTATTGGATAGATGGGAAACTTATAAAATGTGTGTATACACTTATATATACACACTTGCACAAAGACACGTGCATATTGTTGCATATGTACACATGTACACGTATGCACACAAATAAATCGTGCCTTCGCGTGATATATATATTCACTTATACCTATATATATATATATTTATATGTGTGTGTGTGTGTGTGTGTGTGTGTGTGTGTGTGTGTGTGTGTGTGTGTGTGTGTGCGTGCGTGCGCGTGCGTGCGTGATTATATGCCTACATAGGAATATATGTATATATGTGTGGGCGTGTGTTAGTCTTAAACGAGATTCAGAAATTATATTTTGTTGCAATCTACAACCTAAAAATATCTCTCTAGATCTCTGACACAAAAGGAATTTAAGAGAAAAATACCAAAAACCGTTTTTATGGCTTTGAATACGCAAGGTGAGTTAATATTTTACAGCTTTATTGACACGCACACACACGAACACTAATATATATGTACATGTGCATATATACATATATGTGTATATATATATATATATATGTATATATATGTGTATATATATAATATGTGTGTGTGTGTGTGTATGTGCGTGTGTGTACGTATATATGTTTAAATTTGTGTAATCGTGTGCGTGTATACGTATACATAACAGTACATGAGTATGATTCTGAGCGTATGAATATAGAGTAACTTAAGCCATATTTTCTTAAGTAAAACAAAATTTAAACACGTTTTACGCGTATACATATGTACGTATACATATGTACGTATATATATATATATATATATATATATATATATATATATATATATGTGTGTGTGTGTGTGTGTGTGTGTGTGTGTGTACATATTTATGCATGCATATATATATGTGTGTGTATATATGTATATATATAGATGTGCATGTTGGATATTTATACATACATACACACACACACATATATATATCTATATATATATATAAATGATATATATATATATATACATATATACATATATATATATATATATATATATATATATATATATATATATATATATATATACATATATATAAATATATATATACATATATATACATATATATATATATACATATATATATATATATATATATAAATATATATATATATATATATATATATATATATATATATATATATATATATATATATATATATATATATATATATACATATATATATATATATATATATATTGGGAGAGAGAGAGGGAGAGAGAGAGAGACATATACATACAAACACATATATTTATAAGTATATAATATAATTATATTAAAGTGTGCGGATAAACCCTCTGATGCTTTAGAAATATATGCTATTAGGCTCTAAAAAAGCCACATCTCCATTCTGTTAGTACAAATTGTAAGCGTACAGATGAAAAAAATGAATAAGTTTTTATTTTTTAAATTGGTTAATTGTAGATCGATTTCTGATTTAAGGTTGTAAAACTCACTGCTTTCATTAGTACAATATGACTAGAGTATATAAATGCAAACATTTATACATACCCATACAAACATTTATCCGCACGATTATATACAAGAATTTCCATGTATACACTAGTTGAATCTAATTTTTTTTCATCTCAACCAACTGTTTTTACTATGAAAATAATATCGCAGCAAATGGAATTTCCTCAGGATCAAATGTATAATTTATACAAAATTAAGAATAAAACCAATTTAATGGTTTTATCAAGTGGCCAGCGTGAAATAAAAGAAAAAACGAGACAGGTTACAATTTATACTAATTTATAATTATAAAATATAATTATATTGAAACGTTGTGATAAACCCCAGCAACACGCTAGAAATAGACGCCAAATGGCTCTAAAAACCACATCTACAATTCATCTCACGCTGATCACTTGGTAAAATCATTACAGTGGTTTTACCCTTAATTTTGTATAAAACATAAATACACACACGTATGCAGATATATATATGTACACACACATACATATATGTCAAGTGTAACTGCCCGAAACAGTGAGGACCACTGGTAACTTGACTGAAGAAAGACGTCCACGAATGACTCGTCCTTTTCTTTCCTTGTCCTTCTAATTTTTGTTTCTCCTGTCCGGCTTTGTATTGTCTATCTGTGCGAGTGTTTTATTGTCCTTTATTGCATTTTTGTTCCATTTGTGTGTGTGTGTGTGTGTGTGTGTGTGTGTGTGTGTGTGTCTGCGTGTGTGTGCGTGTGTGTGTGTGTGCGTGTGTGTGTGTGTGTGTCTTTGTGTCTGTGTTTGTCCCCCCTCACCATCGTTTGACAACCGATGTCTTCGTGTTTACGTCCCTGTAACTTAGCAGTTTGTCATATGAGTCCGATAGACTAAGTACGAGCCTTACAAAGAATAAGTCCTGCGGTCGATTCCTTCAACTCAAATCCTTTAAGGCGGTGCTCCAACATGGCGACAGTCAAATGAATAAAAGAATAAAAGAATATGTATATATATATATATATATATATATATATATATATATATATATATATATATATATATATATATATATATATATATATATATATATACGTGTGTATGTATGTATATATGTATGTATGTATATATGTATGTTTGTATATATGTATGTATGTATGTATGTATGTTTGTATGCATGTATGCATGTATGTATGTATGTACGTATGTATTGAAGGAAATGTAGAGATAAACAAATAAGACATATCAATATATAAATTATATAAAATACAGAATATGTATACGTCATCTGATCAATAAGTTTCCGGACTGTTGCCATAGTAACAAAGCTAAAGCACGCAGAGTGACGCCGCTTAGCTCAGATCGACCTTGAAGTCTGCTGTGCATGCGCACTATGTTTTAACGTTCTAGCTCACATCCGCTATGCACAGCAGATTTCAAGGTCAATCTTTGCGAAGCTGTTTTATTCTGCGTGCTTTAGCTTCGGTACCAAAGCAGCAGCCCGGATACTTATTGATCAGGCCTCGTATATGTAGACAGAGTAGTTTATATATATATTGATCTGTTTAATTTGATTATCCCTACATTGATTTCTATACCCGCTCAAGTTTAAATCTCATGAGCACTGCAAAGCGTATTCTATGTGGAGGAGAGTACCTGGATTTCGTCTATGAACTACGTATGTATGTATGTATGTATGTATGTTTGTATGTATGTATGTATGTATTGTATGTGTGTATGTATGTATTGTATGCATATATGTATGTATTTATGTATTGTATGTATGTGGTTGTATTATATGTATGTATTGTATTTATGTGTGTGTTTATTGGATGTATGTATGTATGTATGTACGTATGTGCGTATGCATGTATGTATGTATTGTATGTATGTCTGCCTGCATGTATGTATGTATGTGTATTGTATGCACGTATGTATGTATATATGTATGTATGTATGTATTGTATGTATGAATGCATCTATGTATGTATGTAGGTATGTATGTATGCATATATATGTATATACGGATCCATTCGTGGAAACAATATGAATTTATATTTGGTTGTCTGTGTAAGAAGCATATATACATCATATTAACTTGACGAAACCACAGTCACATCATGGAAAAACAAACCTACCATAGTTCTCAGAGGTACAATGCACGTGAATGATTTATCACTATCATCTTGAATATGAGTAACATGCTAACATTTTGAAGATATCTTGATTGAGATAACTACTTGTAATACATATCTGGAGTTATACTTACATTGCAAATCACCAGAAGACAGAGGTATACTGAATGAGACGATTTCAATAGGCCGTTTTTGTTACCGTTTGCAATATAGTTATAAATGTATCAAATTTTGGCTTCGTAGTACTAAAGAAGAGAGATATATAATAGAAGCAATAAAACAGTCTAGTTAAATTGTAGTTTTAGATTCAATCTATTATTCTTATATTTCTTTCTGTTATCGTACTGCCTTGAGTTTAGGTGATGAAAGCAATAAAATAGATAGATAGATAGATAGATAGATAGATAGATAGATAGATAGATAGATAGATGAAGGTATGCTTGTGTGGTTAAAAATCTCAATTCACCGGTTTGCTGTTGCGGTTCTGTCCCACTGCGAGACATGTTCGGGAGGTGACTCCTGCAATAGCCTCGAGCCGATTAATGTCTGATAGGGGAGTGTGGTAGATGGAAATTGAATAGCATTGATATATATATATATATAACATTTTAGGTCTTAATAGACACAAGATGTGATCTATTTCTAGCGCATTAATTGTCCACGTTAGTGGTCGACGTTATTTTTTTTTTAATGTACCTTAATCCCCTGAGATTGCAGATAATATTTCTGAATCTCTTTGATTCTTTACATGTGCTGGCCTCCTGATAATTAATCGATATTAATTAATATATGACTAATTACCAGACTTTATGATTATATATATATATATATATATATTTGTTTTGCAAGATTTTTTATGTGAAATCGTGTGTTGAAACAGATGTTGTTGTACTTGGGGATGGTCATTTTGCCAGTTTAGCCAATAAAAACACACGCACTGTATATTTGGTGTTAATTTTTTTTTTTTCAGCTTTATATTACATTAATCTTAATCTTAATCTTATTTCGGCCAGAGTTCTTTCGTCACACTTCTGTGACCTCATCAGTGGTCCTTTGTTTCCTTCTTTCTTATGTGTGTCTCACCTTGCTAACTATCAGCCATTTTGTATTTTTTCAAAATACAAAATGGCTGATAGTTAGCAAGGTGAGACACACATAAGAAAGAAGGAAACAAAGGACCACTGATGAGGTCACAGAAGTGTGACGAAAGAACTCTGGCCGAAATAAGATTAAGATTAAGATTAATGTAATATAAAGCTGAAAAAAAAAAAATTAACACCAAATATACAGTGCGTGTGTTTTTATTGGCTAAACTGGCAATATGACCATCCCCAAGTACAACAATATATATATATATATATATATATATATATATATATATATATATATATATATATATATATATATATAATTTCTTTTAAGCATATGATAATACAATATAATTATAATTAAGAGCTGAGGAATGCCAGCACCTATACGCTAAAAGTAGATATCAAATACATACAAACCATTCTAAATTTTAGGTATCTGACATCTACTTTTAGCGGACATTCCAGAGCCCTTAATTATAATTTTATTATATAATTATATACTTAAAACATTAATTTAACCGATATGGTCATTTTTTTATACGCTGATATAAACATTTTAATGATTATATCCTTAATTTATATATATATATTTAATTTGTGTTCGTGGGAAGAACCATTTTAACGATGCGTACTGCCTTAATTCTTCGAAACGCCGGAGTTTTAATGGTGGCAGCTGATGGAGGGGATGTCTCTATGTGGCCTGCTTGTTTGTTGCACCTTGTTTACCATTTTGTCCTTGTTCTTTTGCCACGGCATGTACCCAGTTATGTATCCATGTGTACA
>NC_142928.1:186752597-186767597 GCF_046866305.1 Octopus bimaculoides | reverse complement strand
GTGGCACCAAGTGTCTTCTACTATAGCCTTGTGAGTGGATATGGTAGATGGAAACTGAAAGAAGTCTGTCGTGTATATATGTATGTATATGTTTGCGAGTTTGTGTTTGTCCCTCCCCCCCCCCCCCCAACATCACATGACAACCGATGCTCCGTCCACTAGCGGTCTGACAAGAGAAACCGATGCAATAAGTACAAGGCTTACAAAGAATAAGTCCTGGGGTCTATTTGCTCGACTAAACGCGGTGCTCCAGCATAGCCGCAGTCAAATGACTGAAACAAATAAAAGAGTAAAAGTAATATAGATATACATAAACACACACACACACACACAGACACACACACACACACACATATATATATATATATATATATATATATATATATATATATATATATATATATGAATGCATGTGTGTGTGTGTGTTTGTAAGTGAGTATGTGGGTGCGTGAGTGTGTGAGCGTGTGTATGTATGACGTATACTTTATACATACAATACTAAAGAAACGAGGAATTGAAACCTGCACCCCAACTCTTCTTCTGGGGCAGGTAGCTATAAGAACAATCTTTGTCGAACAGGTATGAGAACAGAAAATACAGATCAACAAAACAGGCTTAAGTAATAAATTGACATAGAAAGTTGCGTCTACAGGCAATGAATAAATTCTTATGTAATGAATAAATTCTTATCTTTACATACATGACTGTGGAGATATACATGAATATAAATTGTTATGACTGGGTCATAACAATGTATGTTATATTATGAGGTCCAATAATGTTGTACGTGTATGAATCAGCACGGTTTATGCGAAATTCTTGTTGCAAGATGATATCCTTATTAGAAGATTCTGGTAACTAAATCAGTTATGAATATTGTTAAGTTCAAAAGGAAAAAGGAGACAAGAACAGCAGAGTGAGGATTACGTGAAAAAAAACTGCAGGAAAATATTGGATGGTGTGAGAAGTGGTGGGGTTGCTGAGGTGGAGTTGATTATTAAAAGACGTCGGTTAATGGCACCAAGAAAAAATAAATAAAATTGGAAATAATATTAAAAATTAGGGAAATTGTAAACGGAAACCAGATCAAATGCTGACCGGTATCTATCAAAGAAGAAATTAAGAGTGTGAAAAAAATAGTAAAGGGTGGTTAATTCCATAGATATAGGCAGACGCATGGTATACAACAAATGAAAACCAGTCGAAAGAGGGAGGTAAGAGACGAAGAAAATAAAGATAAAACTTAAAAGATGCTAACGGGATGCAGAAGGACATTGTAAAGTGATGTATGTTGCATAGAAAGCAAAGATAAATAAAAACAGGAGAGGAATCCAGTAAATATAACGACGTGCAAGTCAGAAAGTGAAAGGAGTGGAAAACGCCGGCGGTAGAGTGCTGAAGACGAGGAAAGCTTGATTATAGCTAAATATAGCAGTAGAAAGAATACAATCGTTGACGATGAAGTATTATAATGAAAGATAGCGTAGAAAAGGCGGCTTAATTAGCTCAGTCAGAGGATAATAATGGTTTATAGTAACAAGAGAAAGTTTTGTAATATCTGCGATAGCATGAGTTAATTTCGTCTGAAAGGGCAATTGCTTTTGCTAGAGGTACTCTGAAAATGCATGTCATTGTGGGTTATGGACAATGTATTATTAGCCGCTCCAGCATAGTTAGCGTGATTGTTAGTACTATCATTAGAATTATGAGTGATACGGTCATCGTTATTAGGGTTGAGATAGTTAGGATAATTCATATTATAATTATTGTTATTACTCATAGAGGTACCGAATTATTATAGTTATCGTTAAAGGTATTCAAGCTTCGCGTATAATTGTACGCATTGTTGATTTTTCACACTACCGTTCTTAATTGTGGCTTTAACCACAGAATAGATGTTGTTGAAATTATTAGTAGCCTTTACATTTCTCATTACACACTTGTTACCAGTTCATATAAGCTTGAAGCATATTCGAATCTGTAAGAAATCCAATCACTGCATTTTGTCATTAATAAAATTTCTCGCTGTAGACAAATAAGTCTAATCACACCAAGTCAGATCGAACTACTCTTTAACCAGACTGATGGATGCACGTATTTCGGTGTTGTTATCTCCTCCTCAGCATTAGTTACTAGAAATGGAAACGCGACGAACTGACAACAGACACAGTTACCATTCCACTAGGTATAACGGATCCACTATAAAACTCTCCTATTCCATCACACCTAACCGCGGATCCATTATCGCTACATCAAAGAGACGAAAACTCAGACCTCTACTAAAGAATCAGCTACGACATCTCTTCTAATTTTAGACACTAGCACTATTACAACTACTAACACTACGACTATTATAACAACAACAACAACAACAACTACTACTACTACTACTACTACTAATAATAATAATAATAATAATAATAATAATAATAATAATAATAATAATAATAATAATAATAACAACAATAATAATAATAATAATAATAATAATAATAATAATAATAATAATAATAATAATAAACCTGGACTTGCCCCATGATAAAAACTGGTGGGAACACAAACCACCCCCAGTACTTGAAAATGATCACATTGCACTCCTCTGGAACTTCACCATTCAAACTGACAGAAAGATAGACGCAAATAGGCCAGACATCATACTGAAAGACTTCAGACAAAAATCATGCCTCCTCATTGATATGACTGTCCCAATCGATATAAACGTATCTTTCAAGACCTACCAAAAACTGAGCAAATATAAAGATCTTGAAATAGAAATTAGCAAAATGTGGAATCTGAAGACGAAAACAATACGTATTGTCATAGGTGCCCTGGGAATGACAGCGAAACGGGCTGATTACTACCTAGATCAGATTCCAGGAAACCCCAAAATGGCTGAAGTTCAAAAGATAGTGCTCATGGGAACTGCCCATATCCTACGTAAAATACTGTCTATGTGATCTCAAATTTTAAAGCAAACACATAATTTTCTTATGGTTTCTTAAACATTCACTTGAACAAAACTGTACAAATCCAAATATATGGTACCCTAGGCATAACACCTACATGAACTTCTAACTTGTTGTCTCTTGAGGTCTCTGGGTGAGACTTGGATCCAACTTGTACAAATGCAAAACAAAAGTCAAACATAAAATAATAATAATAATAATAATAATAATAATAATAATAATAATAATAATAATAATAATAATAATAATAATAATAATAATAATAATAAACCTGACATTGTTTTTGTGAACAGAAAAGAAAAGAAACATGTCAGATAATTGACATACATTGATATGGTCATATCAGGATGGAAGAGAAAGAAGAAGAAAAAGCTATGATGAATTGAAGTGAGAAATATGCAGATTGTAGGCATCGAAGAAAATGGACGTGATACCAACGGTGAGTGGTGCTATTGGTAGTATTAGTACTCACCTACCAACATGACTCAAAAAAGATTGAAACGAATGTAAAAAAAGAGCACCTACAAAAATCATCATTGCTTGGAATTGTAACATTCTTCCGCAGTTCTTGAAGCATGATCAGTAAACAAGAGTCCCCTTAGTCTGCTGACTGTGATCAGCTGGCAAGGCAACTGGAAATCCCATGCAAGTTAAATGTCTTGCAAAAAGCAGCCTTATTCGGTACAGCTCACATCTTAAGGAAAGTATTATCTGTTTGAGGTCCTTGTTATGACTTAACAGATGACTAAAGATTCCGGGGCATTTTTTACCTACACTGTATTACGAAGGAATAATAATAATAATAATAATAATAATAATAATAATAATTCTTTACTGCCCACAAGGGGCTACACAGAGGGGATAAAGAAGGACATACAAAAGGATTAAGTCGATTATATTGACCCCAGTGTGTAACTGGTACTTATTTAATCGAAACCGAAAGGAGGAAAGGCAAGTCGAGCTCGGCGGAATTTGAACTCAGAACGTAGCAGCAGACGAAATACTGTAAAGCATTTCGCCCAGCGTGCAAACGTTTCTGCCAGCTCGGGGCAAGTGTCGTCTGCTGCTGTTCCGGGCCGATCAAAGCCTTGTAAACGGAAAGTATTTCGAAGGACCGTCAGATATGTACGTGTGTGTGTGTGTGTGTGTATGTGTATGTGTGTGTGTGTGGGTGTGAGAAAGAGAGAGAGAGAATCAGACAAACAGACAGACAGAAAGAGAGAGAGAGAGAGAGGGAGAGAGAGAGCGAGGGCGTGTGTGGTTGCGTTTGTGTTTGTATTTGTGTTTTTTTGCATGAATCCTTATTAAAACGATGTTGACTCGTTCATGTCCTCGTTAACATTGCAGGTCGGTAAAAATAAAAACCGATAGAATATGTACGAGACTTAAAAAAACGTACATAAGTACTGGGAGATGCGATTTCTTCGCCTGTTCTTCCAATGCGATACTCCATGGCTGCAGTACAATAACTGGAACAAATAACAAAAAAAAAATGAAATAAGAGTTAATAAGAGTCGATGAGTTTCATCAAACGTAGCGTCTACACCCCTATATCCGTTTGAGGTGGTAACCTCTGAAGAGATAATTCCGATCTCATTTTGTCTCCTTTGTACGTTGTATTGTGTACCACGAAGAATAAAGCCACGTGACTTGCTTTTTACTTTCTTTTCTGCATATGCAGTTATTCGCTATCATCCTGCGGGTGACTAAACATGAAAACTCAAGATAGATTAATAAGTCAGCCTCTTGCTGTTTTTGTTTTTTTTTCTTCTTTAAATGTAATCTTCTGTTTTATTAAATAATAAACATTAATTGGGTTCGACGAAAACTAATTAAACAAAATTACTAATTACACAGGAGAGAATAACTTGACAGAATTTAATTTATATTCAACTTTGTTCCAGACGGTTCTCCTCGTGTTCTTTTCTATTTCAATAACAGAGAACAATAAAAAAAAAACTAAAAGAGTAACTATTTTAACGCTGGAAAACGAACAAGAACATCTCCTTCGCTTTCAGCAAGCCTCTTCCCACTCTCCCACCCAGTCTGTATAAACACACATACACACACACATACAAATACACACAGGTACATACACACACACACACACACATATACATATATGTATATATATTTATGTGTGTGTGTGTGTGTGTGTGTGTGTGTGTGTGTGTGTGTGTGTGTGTGTGTGTGTGTGTGTGTGTGTGTGCATAAGTAAGTATATATAATGTATGTATAGAAAACTGTCCTATGTAACTAAATATTACTACATTGTTTTAAATATAATTGCATTGTTTTAAACTTATGGCCACAGTTTGCTTTCATTAAAACAGGTGAATGCTGAAACAGTAATAGTGTGCAGATTAAGGTGGCGACTTGGCAGAATGATTAGCAGTATTTTGTTTGTCTAAATGTTCTCAGTTCAAATTCCGCTGAGTCGACTTTGCCTTTCATCCTTTCGGGGTCGATAAATTAAGTACCAATTGCGTACTGGAATCGATCTAATCGATGGGTCCCCTCCCACAAAATTTCAGGCCTTGTGCCTAGAGTAGAAAAGAATATATATTTTATCAAGGCGGCGAGCTGGCAGAAACCTTAGCACGCCAGGCGAAATGCTTTGCGGTATTTCGTCTGTGGTTACGTTCTCAGTTCAAATTCTGCCGAGGTCAACTTTGCCTTTCATCCTTTCGGAGTCGATAAATGAAGTACCAGTTACGCACTGGGGTCGATGTAATCGACTTAATCCCTTTGTCTGTCTTTGTTTGTCCCGTCTATGTTTAGCCCCTTGTGGGTAATAAAGAAATTAGAAACGTTAGCACGCTGGACGAAGGGCTTAGTAGTATTTTGTTTGTCATTTCGCTCTGAGTTCAAATTCCACCGTGGTCGACTTTGCCTTTCATCCTTTCGGGCTCGATAAATTAAGTACCAGTTGCATACTGAGGTCGATCTAATTGAGTGGTTCCCTGCTCGAAAATTTGGATTGTGAGGTCTGAGTTGCTTTAATTTCATTCATTTTTTAAAGGCGGTGCTCCAACATGGCTGCAGTCAAATGACTGAAACAAGTAAAAGAGTAAAAGAGTATACCATTCTTCTCATCCGTTTTATTTTTTCCCCCGCTTTCGTGTTTTTCTCCATCGTTGTACTGTCCCTCTATGTTTATCCTCCTGTCAACAAACGTGTTTTTATTTTCTGCTGTGAAGCTAAGTACTTGTTGGTTTTATCTTGTAGGTTTTCCCTTTTGTTTTCTGTTATTTTTGCATCTTTTTGACGCTCTATATGCATTTGTAGGCTTGTGTTTATGGCTGGTTTTCCCCCACATTTAGGGGCGAAACTTTTACTTTATACGGTGTATGGACAACTTCATGGAGCAGTCGCCTAAACTGGAGAACGACTTAACGGAAGCTCAAAACACCGAAAGTGGTTACGCGGCCATGGCCCAAAGAGGTAGTTACGCGTCAGCAGTCCAAGTCCACAGCGACGGTGTGAGTGTCATACAGGACAAACTCAAAAATATATGGAATTACTACAGGAGGGGACGAATGTGAGATTGACACCACCACCCCCCACCCACCCCCACACACACACACATACCCAGAGGAGGAGAGAAAGCACCGAGAGGGAAAATGTATGGTTCCGGACTTTTTCAGTGGCAACGAAAAAATAGAGATGCCGTCGAAAAATGTCTAAGCCAAATTTGGAATGAGGTGAAATTTTTAAAGAAAGCAAAATGTTTTGGGACGGTGGATGTGAGGTTTGCTTCAGAAGCGGAGTCTTTAAAACACTCAACCACAACCCTGAAGTCGGCAGAACTGGTGTTACTGCCGACTTATCTTGGAAAAGGACATCCAGAATTAAAATTGAGGAAGTCCCTCCTGAAATTGACGAGATGTGGTTGATAATAGAAATAATGTTGAACTTAAAAGGAGGAAAAATATTGAAAGCAACCAAGACACAACAACCAAATTAGCGGGGCTAGGCCACTCTAAATAACCTAGAATAGATCTCAGATCAAATTATGCTACTAGACGACACCAAATTGGGTGGATTTTGTACAATAATACAAAACGTTTTTTGCAGTCATTGGACCAAAATGAAGCATTCAAAAACTCCCCTAAACCCGAGATCTTCAAAAAGGTTATGGTGACTGTTTGGTGGTGTACTGCAGGACTCATCCACTATAAGGACTTTGTAAGCCTTATACTTATTCTTTGTAAGCCTTGTACTTATTCTATCGGTTTATTTTGCCGAGCCAGCATCGGTTGTCAAGTGATGTTGTGGGGGGAAAACATAGACACACAAATATATACATACTTACATACATACATATATATTTTTTTGTTATTTGTGCGTCTTTTTAAAGCTTAGCCAGGATCATGGCTTTTTAAACCTTAGCCCTCCAGCTTGACGGGACGCCAGTACATCGCAGCGTTACTCAAGAAACGGGAAGAAAGAGTGAGAGAAAGTTGGAGCGAAAGAGTACAACAGGAGTCGCCACCACCCCCTGCCGGAGCCTTGTGGAGCGTTAGGTGTTTTCGCTCAATAAACACACACAACGCCCGGTCTGGGAATCGAAACCGCGATCCTCTGACCGCGAGTCCGCTGCCCTAACCACTGGGCCATTGCACCTCGCGCGCACAAACACACACACATATATACAACGAGCTTCTTTCAGTTTCCGTCTACTAACAAATCCACTCAGAAGGCTTTGGTAGAAGACACTTTCCCAAGGTCCTAGCCACGACAAGGTGGGACCCGTTCTGTTGATTGTGTAACTTTCAATGTCAAAGTTTGGTACAAGGCCTTCCAGGATTTTCCAAATGTACATCATTGCACATCACTCCCGCCTTCGTTCCAAGGAGAAGAGTTTTAAATCTTTCAGTCTTTCTCAGAGGCTGATACGTTGCACTGAGACGCTGCAGTTTGCGTAGCTTCGTTGGATTTCTTCTAGCTCCACCGTTAATTTTACACTAAGCGGCCGAGGATGTACGCCATCCAAAGGACCATCATTGTATTCTTTTATCTTGTTTTGAAAGTCCAGAAGATCTATTCAGCTAGCCGTCTACATTTTATTATCAAATTAATAATATGCACCTGGAAAGATGCATCATTGCTCCTGTCAATGCCCAAGTCATGCACTGATTTTGATTCAGGGATTCCAATTCCTTCCAGGCCAGTATATCCTATCTGCATGTCGTTCAGCTTGGATATGCAGGGCTTGGAATTGTCCTGCATTAAACTGCATGTTGTTGACCTCAGCCCACATGCATATTGTGTCCAATTCCCGTTGCAAATGCGCAATATTTCCAGGATTTTGTATTGTCTGAGAGATTTTGTGACATCTGTATAGGTAGCGGGGGTAGCTATCTGATAAGCTGATGACAGGTCTGAGAAGGCCACTATAAATAGCATTTGCCCGAAGACGGTGCACTGTGGAATACTACTTACTATTTGTGTTTCCTTTGAGGTGAGCCCATTGGACACCACTGCCTGATATCTATCTTTTAGAAAGTCGTGCAGCCACTCCAAGTTTTCCCACTATGCCGAAATCAAGCAGTTTGTGACATATATCTATCTATATGCATGTACATATATATATATATATATATATATATATATATATATATATATATATATATATATATATATATATATATATATATATGTATATATATATATATATATATATATATATATGTATATATATATATATATATATATATATATATATATATATATATATATATATATATATATATATATATATATATATATATATATATATATGTATATGTATATATGAAACTATGTATGTGTGTTTATAGATGGATAGTCATAAAGATGTCTATACATATATTTTGATATAATCAACAACGAGAGTAGACAATCGCGTGTAATTCACACGTTGACATTTACACATATATCACACACACATATCACACACACATATCACACACACATATATAATAATAAAGTGGTGTGTGTGTGTGAGTGTGTGGACACATAATAATCGGTGTTGACGTGCTTAAACATCAGTCTATACATCATATAAATACGTATATCCATTATGTAAATACATACATGCACAAAGACAGGCATATGTATGCATATATATATATATATATATATATATATATATATATATATATATATATATATATATACATAGACATATGTATATATATGTAGATACATGCACATATATATAAATGTATGTGTGTGTATGTATGTATATATATATATGTGTGTGTGGAAATATATATATGTATACATATATGTGTACATATATATATATATATATATATATATATATATATATATATATATGTATACATATATATATATATATATATATATATATATATATATATATATATATATATATGTATGTATGTATGTATATGTATATACATATATATTTGTATATATACACATACAAACACATCCAAATACATTTAAATATAGATGTATACACGCACACACACACAAATATATATTATATATATATATATATATATATATATATATATATATATATATATATGCAAATGTAAATATGTGCGCAAACGTGGGTGTATGTGTAGTTCCTAACGAGAACAACCTGCTTTTGTTTGCGACGTCGTCTATTGTTACGGCTGTTAAATAAAGAATGCATTTTTCTTCATATTGCTATTACTTTGATATTATGGTTAATCAACAATAACTAGATTGTAAAAACTTTCAAAGATTTGATGAGTGTTCTCCTCCGGGTTACACGATTCTTTGCAAAAAATATGTCAAATGTCTTTTAATGGAAACGTTATTGCTTTTGCTAATGGGATTACTCTACAAATTATTCCTCCGCGCCAAGTATTGTCTAGCAAAAATGCGCTAATGTGTGTGTACCTATATATATATATATATATATATATATACATACATACATAGATATATATATATATATATATATATATATATATATATATATATATATATATATACATATATATACATACACATGCATATACACAGGTATATATATACATATATATGTGAATCTGTGTGTATATATGTGTGTGTGTGTGTGTGTGTGTGAACGCGTATATGTCTGTATTTATCTATATGTACAAATGTTCATAATTCTATTTCATACTTTACAATATGTGCGCATGCGTATGCTGTATATGGCGGTATGTACGTACATACATACATACATACACACATACATACATATATATGTAAACATACATATGTATTGATAAACATGTGTACACACATTTACATATGTACACAAACATATATTTGAATATACGCATATACATATGTACATAAATACAAACACATACACAAATGCATGTGTGTGTATGCCTGTCTGTCTTTCTGTATGTATGTATGTATGTATGTATATATGTACGCATGTACGTATGTATTCGCACACATATTCACACTCATGGACATATTCGGAAATATATGTATGTATATATGAATGATTATATGCGCATACTTACACGGTATACACATATACATACTTAATTTACATATATGCATACCTACATACATACATACGCACATACAGGCATACACGCAAACATACACACACACATGCATACACATATGTATATAGAGAGAGTGAGAGAGATATAGAGACTGAGTCACAGGCAGTGACAAATAGAGCGAATGACAGACAGTCAGACAGACAGAGAATTTTAGATATAATGTGGAATTAAATATATAAGAACCAATTTCGAAACGTCCATATACCTATATAGAAAGCCGTAAAACACACGCACATATATATATATATATATATATATATATATATATATATATAGTCACGTGTCACTATCACAAGAGACGCATTCATAAATCTGTGCGAATATATTGGTTCAAATAAACTAACGCCTGATCATATTTGTGCATATTTACATATCTATGTATGCGTCTATGATCAGTCTATTGTTTAGTTTTCGTACGAGCTGTAATGATGCTTTTACAGAAATTTAGCAATTTGAGAACACCATCGACGTAGCACCATATTAGAAAATTACAATAAAGGCCGATAAAAAGAATCATTATTAGTATTAATAGAATCACATCCACCTTTCTCTTGTATCATTAGACAGAATGTTTGTATTCTTGGTGATGATTCATTTTATTTTATTTTTTTTACCAAATTATTGCATTCATTGCAATAAATTATACTTCTTGTGCGTTTTTTCTTTCATCCTTACAGTTATTCGTGCAAGTGTAACCGTCTGACGACTTCATATTACGAATAAACATTAATTTAAAATAGAAGAATTGAAAAACAAAGGCATGTTGATAGTTAAACCGTCGGTTCAACGTCTGCCAGCACGTTTACACCATGGTGTGTACTCCTTTCCTTCTTCGTAGAAATTAAAATTTATTCTATTTTAACTTTAGTATTTTATCACTTCTAGATAATTCATTAACCACGTGTAAATGTCTGTTCAGACTTCAAGTAATATAATTATGCAAATACACATACATACATACATACATACATACATACATACATACATACATACATACAGAAATTTTATCGTTTAAGTATATATGAGCATGTCTAGATATGCAAGTATATGCATGAGAAGACATACATAAAACAAAAAAAAAAGGCGCGTATACATACATACATACATACATATATACCCTGTTGTTTGATATTGAAATTCCAATGAAGGGGCCTTGGATCTAGGTTAGAAACTGGCTCTGTCTATATTGGTAAGAAACCTAGAAATGAAACTGAATAATGACATACATACGTGCGGTGTCTGTGTGAGTGTGTGTGTGTGTGTGTGTGTGTGTGTGTGTGTGTGTGTGTGTGTGTGTGTGTGTGTCTGAGATACATGCTGTCGTTACCGAAAGGTTTCCAGCGCTGTAATAGATTTAGAAGAGTTTGCAAAACCTCTCAGTAATTTCACCACTTTCTACGTGGGACAAAGTATCTGATGTTTACTTCACCTGTATATATGCTGAAACCCCGCTTCGGTCACGAATGACCATGGGATTGCACCTACAAAGTTACCCTCCAAGGCGCAAGACCGGGCAGTGTTGTTTATGGAAGACCAGCAGTCGCCCATGCATACCGACCTCCCCTCTCCACGCCATCAGTGTTATCCAAGAGAAAGGCAAAGGGGCCGATACACCTTGGCACAAGTGACGTCGCAATTCATTTCTACAGCTGAGAGAACTGGAGCAACGTGAAAGAAAGTGTCTTGCTCAAGCACACAACACGCACCCCGGTCCGGGATTCGAACTCACAACCTCACATTCGTAAGCTCGACGTTCTAACCACTGAGCCATTCGCCTTCACACTCACACACACATATAGAGAGAGAGAGAGGGAGAGAGAGGGAGAGAGAGGGAGAGAGAGAGGGGAGAGAGGGAGAGAGAGAGAGGGAGAGGGAGAGAGAGGGAGAGAGAGAGATGGAGAGAGAGAGAGAGGGAGAGGGAGAGAGGGAGAGAGAGAGGGAAAGAGAGAGAGGGAGGGAGATGTCGGTGTGCGTGAGGAGGAAAAGGATTTGGGTGGCTGTATGTAATGTAACGGACCAGCCTTCGCCCACGAAACTATCGAACCTTGATCTCAAAGTAGAAAGGATTATTATTAAGGCGGCAAACTGGCAGAACCCGTAGCACGTCAGGTAAATCTCGTAGCTGCATTCCTTCAGGCTCCTTAAATTTTCGGTTCAAATCCCGTCGTGGATTCACCCATTTATCCTTTCGGATCTGACAAAATAATGTACAAGTGAAGCACTGGAGCCGATGTAAGCGGCTAGCCCTAACCCTCAAAATCCAGGTACAGTGCCAATATTAAAAACAATTATTATAATTGTTATTATTATTTTAGTATATGCCTATAAGCCTACATAGCATTGTTTTATATTTCTACATTTTTACAGTACATTCTCAAGTAAAAGTCACACACACAGCATTCTGTATTATACTATTATACTGGCGTTAGTCACAAATTTCGGAGTCTCAAGCAGTCGTTTTATAAACAAATACGAGGTTGCCTCGATGTCTCCGCGACAGGATAGTCATCCAACAGAGTGGCGATCGATAACCAAACGTAGGGCAAGCGTTTATAAGCTGACATCATCCGTAGACGGGTTAATTTCAAACAAATTAAACCCATTAGATTTTAACTGGACTATTTATAATTGCTGCCAATCGTCGTAAAGTCGACCGGTCGTAAGTCGGATAGGTCATAAGTCGACGACGACCTATCTCTCTCTCCCTCTCTCTCTATCTCTCTCCCTCCCTCTCTATCTCTCTCTCTCTCTCCCTATATATATATATATATATATATATATATATATATATATATATATATATAAATTGTAAATCCAAAAGAAAAAATTAACAACAAAACTACAAAGGATTCCGCGGTACACGTGTTTCAAGCTCTACATGTGTATAATATAATATAACATAATATAATATAACATAATATAATATGTGTATAATCTACAATGTAAAGCTATCTTCAGCCGCAAAAATTATCTCTCTCCCAGGAAATTATACCATCTCGACGTTGAAGTAAAAAGAAATGTGTGATGTAAGAGGTGAAGATCCTTTCGGTATTTTGTATAGTACTATATCTGGTATAATTCTCCACCCGGACATAATCTCTCCGGTCCTTCGAAAACCTTCCATACCTTGCGACGATTCAGTGTGTAGTGTTAAGTTGGTGGTTACGAACAATACAATACCATAAAAAGACATACACAGATATTCATGTAAAAAAGTAAGAATAAACTTAAAATAAAAATAAAACTTAAAATAAAATAAAATAAAAAATAAAATATTAAAAAAATAAATAATAAAAAAATTAAAAAATAAAAAATAAAGGGAGTCAAGTAAGCTATTTCGATGGGTTGGTGAAGGGTGGTGAGGAACAATCTGAATGTAGAAGAAGATAAAGTGATAAATAGAATAGATACAGAGATCTTAAAGGTCGTAAGGGATAGATATGTATGAGCTGTGTCTGCCTATCTCAGTGGTGGGTCGTAAATAAGAAGTGTCATGCCAGAATAGACTTGGAACAAGAAACATGAAACATGATATTCTTGTGGTGAGTGGTCAGTGGTCAACCTAAGCGAATTACAACTTAAGTGTACTAACCTATCTACATATCCTTATGTAGATGAAGAAGGGTGAGGGAAGTGGAACGGGTAATTAAACATAGAAGACCTTAAAGAATTCATCAATAAACATGTCAACAAGAAAAGCGAAATACGTTATAAGGGGGGGGGGGGTTCGGTTTGGACGTTAAAAGGCAACATTCAAAATACAGAGTAATATAGTATACTAGTGAAAGGAAATATTAGCACCCACAATTAATAATGTAATGACTAAGAAATAAACAATAAAATAAGAACTGAAAAATATTAAAGAATATTAAAACTGATAAGAATAAAAATAAAAATAAAAATAAGAGATAAAATGTAAAAAATTAAAAACCTCAATATGAAAAAAATATAAAGGATAATGATAAATTGGTCAAAATATAACCGATAAAACATAAAACATACGACATAAGAAATACAAAGAAATTAACAATAAAAGAATTAAAATTAAAACATAACGACACCGGAAGCAAAAGGTTATAAAATAAATGTAAAAGTATAAAGTGAAGTATATATATAAACAAAATATATATATAAAAAAATATATATGAAAATAACGTAAAAATAGAAATAAAAAAGTATAAACATAAAAATAAAAATAAAAATAAATATAAATAAAAATAAAAATAAAAATAAAATTAAAAATAAAATTAAAAATAAAATTAAAAATAAAAATAAAAATAAAAATAAAAATAAAAATAAAAATAAAAAATAAAAGTAAAAATAAACGTAAAAAACAACTTATAAGTAGTATAGATAGTATACACATATATATACCCACGTACATACACATACACACAGTGTTATTTTAACCTTAGATGGTCTATTGTTGGATCGGCCCCCACATATAAAGATAATAGAACTGGTTGCCAGTTATGCTCCCTTGAACTTTTGAAAATTATTAA
>NC_142928.1:186740097-186747597 GCF_046866305.1 Octopus bimaculoides | reverse complement strand
TTCTTTCTATGGTGTTCCATGATTTGCTCCTATAGAGTGGGCAAATCCCATTCCTATCGTTGCGTTTGATTGTTTCAAACTTCTTCATAGCTCCTTTGTAAACCCTGATCCTTTCTTTATGGCTGTAACCCGAGAACTGCATGCGGTGGACGAAATGTTGTATATGTCTCTTTAATTCTGTAGGGTCGCACATGCAGGAGACATTTCGCATTACTCTGACGAGGTCTGCCATCAATATGTTGAATTTGGCTTTGGATTTGGATTTGGATTCAGTAGAACCCCCTGCACTGATAGGAACTGTATCGTATGTAGATTTAGCCCACAAACGAACTGCAAAACCAGAAATGTGGTCTATAGTATAAGATGTACAGAGGGACGATGCAGAAATAAGACAACGACATATGTAGGCGAAACAGCAAGGAGTATAGGGGAGCGGGCAAACGAACATTGGAGGGAACTTAAGGAAGGGAAGAACTCATCAGTTCTGTACCAGCACGCTGAGCAAGAACATAGAGGCTCAATCAACAACATAGAAATTAAAATCTTATCTACACATAGCAGTGATGCAGCACTTAGACAAATTACTGAAGCTACACACATAATAGAAGGGAAACCTAGCCTGAATAGGAAACTAGAATGGAACACTAACATACGCCACTAACAAACCACAGCATGTGACAACATGTTACCCATAAAACAATAATAGGAACAAAGTATAATACAATACATAGATAAACAAATGGAATTAAATACTACATACGTTAACAAAATTTAATTAAACACATTAAAAAAAAAAAAAAAAAAACCACACACACACACACACACACATGAACATATAAATAAATAAAAACTAATACATATGAACACGTATTAACAGAGAATATAGGTGATACAGACACTCCCCATACACACATGCACTTACAAAAGACACAGACACATTGAAGGACACGCATGCGTAGACACATACAATAGGAATACAAAATACAAAATGGCTGTTAGTTAGCAAGGTGAGACACACATAAGAAAGAAGGAAACAAAGGACCACTGATGAGGTCACAGAAGTGTGACGAAAGAACTCTGGCCGAAATAAGATTAAGATTAAGATTAAGATTAATGTAATATAAAGCTGAAAAAAAAAAAATTAACACCAAATATACAGTGCGTGTGTTTTTATTGGCTAAACTGGCAATATGACCATCCCCAAGTACAACAATATATATATATATATATATATATATATATATATATATATATATATATATATATATATATATATATACATATATATATATACATATTTATATACATATACAAAATATGTGTGTGTGTGTTATAAATGCATATATGGTAGAAATAATCGTTTCTTTTAGACTCACCTACATCGTGTGTGTGTGTGTGTGTGAACAGAAATTATGTATGTTTGCGTTTTGTGTCTTTTATTTAAGATTTAGCAATTTTAAGAAATTAGCTCAGTGTCGATGTGCGGTTCACAAGTTCATGTTCAAGTAGTTAATGATAATTAATGATAATTAATGATAATTAATGATAATTAATGATAAGTTACATCTTGATGTGTTCCATGCTGGCAGTTATACTTCATAAATTTCCAGGTCGATCAAAACCATGTCAGGAAAATTTGGTTGATGGAAACCGCGTGGAAACCCAGTGAAGAAGACGTCTTTGTTTGTGGCTTGTTAGAGTTAATGCAGTCCCCATTTAAACACTACTTTGCACTTCATGACCTGTATAGGAGGACCTTCCATATGAACTATTTCAGTTACATTTCACGTCCAAGGAAATCTTTCTTCCTTTCTAATCTGAAAACACTACAATGTAAAGTGCCACGGGCATTATCTTAACTTATCGAATAAATCTTCTATTGTATTGATTAACAGGTGAACGATTAAAGCAAATGAAAATCCCACGCATAAAACTGTCCATAAAACAATTCATTTACGCTTCATACGCAGATGAAATTCTAAAAATGAAGAGAGAAAAAATACGAAATATAAAGCGACGGAAAGAACATCTGTGAAGTGAACTTAACTCGGTAATCAGTTTACAAATATGTAGTGTAAAGTTTTGATGCTTTATAAAACTTGTTATTTTTAATAAAAAGAAATGGATGTAATAAACAGAGAATTTATACGAGCTACTATAAGTTTCATGCACGGGTAGTATAGTAACTTGACTGTGTTTTCTTTAGAGTAGGTGATCAAGCCTGACGAATTACTGTTCAGCCTGAATCTGAAATTTCTAGTAGCTAGTTGCTGACACATGTTTCCTGTGTAAATCGAATGTGGCTTATCTCTCACTCGATTGATTACAACTTTTGTTGAATCCACCGACAATGGAACAGTATACAATGTATGAGTGTGTGTATATATATAAATAAATAAATAATATATATATATATATATATATATATATATATATATATATATATATATATATAATATGGTAAAAATTCGATATTAATTAATATCAATTTAATACCAGGAAACTAGCACATTAAAAGAATCAGAAGGCTCTTGAAAAAATTTTTGGGGAGATCCTAAAAAGATTATAGTACTTGTGTATATAAGATTGACCAGTGACCGGTCTGTCAAAATGCTAGAAGAAGCTCACTTAAAAGATTCTCAAATACGGATTCAGCGGAGCAAATACAGGCGGGCTAGACCAGTGAAAATTGTACATACCTCGATTATCTGTACAATTTTCACTGGTCTAGCCCGCCTGTTTTTGCTCCGCTGAATCCGTATTTGAGAATCTTTTAAGTGAGCTTCTACTAGCATTTTGACAGACCGGTCACTGGTCAATCTTATATACACAAGTATATATATATATATATATATATATATATATATATATATATATACATTTCTTTTATTAGCCACACAGGGCTCAACGAAGATGGGACAAATACAATGTAGAGCTTTTCTTTTTGGGAGGGGGAAGGAAGGAAAAAAAAAAGGAAAAAAAAAAAAAATTGGTGGTGTCGATCAAAAGGGATCGTAGGAAGGGAAAAAGGGGCAGTTCGATCAAAAGGGATCGAAAAAAAAAGAAAAGGAAAGGCCGATCAATAGGGATCGTGTATCACACAGTAATGTTCTCGTGTAAAAAGAGGGGAGGACAGTTTAGGTTTAGCCGTGGAAGGAAAAGCCCACGGAAAAGACCACGGTAACCTTGGTCAATATTCTCATTGAAGAAACTATAACAGTAAGTGACTCTCTTTTGCCTTTTTGTTTTATTTTTTTTTCTTGTTCATAGGGTTATGCTCAAGATGGCTCCGTCGTTCACACGTGCCATCCTTGCTACATTCACCCATCTTTTTTTGAAGCATTCACTAGACAAGACTTCCCTTTCTACTCTCAACTTCCTCTTCAGGTGATACTTGAAGAAGTTGATGAGAGATTGCCCAGAGAGGAAAGTCTTTGTCTCTAGACCTTTCAGACGCGTCCACCATACACATTCTTTCGCCATAGCCACAAGTACGATGAAAATAGCTCTTCCTTCCCGTTTAAAGGAAGGAGGCGCGACAATATTCACGATAGACTCGGCTGATAGACCGACTCGTCCCACACGCGATAGCAGTTGTTCGACGTAAGCCCACAGCTCGGAAATGGTGGGACACTGTACGAGTGCGTGCAGAACGGTTTCGTCGCTCTGCCGGCATCTCGGACAGGTCGGCCCCGTGTTTCTCGAGCCATGCCTGTAGAGCTTATCCCGAACGGGTAGTGCTTCTCGATAGCACTGCCAGGCCAGGGATCTCTGGAAGTTGTCCATAGGTCCCGGCCCGAAGGTCGTCTTAAACAGGCGGGTCAGGTATTCCTCGTCGACGCCCAGGTTCGCCCCGAGATCGTCGTCGTACCTTCCCTCCACTAATCCACTATAGAATGCGTTAGTTGTGATGCAGTCGCTCAAGGTTGACCCGGGTTGTTGGAGTTGCCGAAGAGCAGCGCGACACTCGCGGTGCCATTCGCCCTTCCTCGGCCTCTTCTTGATCCATGACTGCAGTTCGGTCATGGAGACGAGCTGCGGGAAAGCGCGCCGCACAAACGGTGACCACACCTGTTCACCGCTGTCTACGTAGAGCCGGAGATGTCGCAGTCTCAGCGCGTGTCTGCGCATCATCAACCACGGCATGCCCAGTCCTCCTTTTAACGGGTGTTGGCAGCAAACGGATCGCCTAACCATCGGAACGCTTCCTTTCCACAAGAAGCGGAAGAGGATGCGCTCCAGTTTGGTGATGGTAGGGTCGGGACAAGGAACGACGGTCAGGCGGTAGTAGATGACGGACGCGATGTACGTGTTCGCCACCTCCGCCCGACCTTTCAGGGAAAGCTTCCTCTCGGCCCATTGCCGGGCTAGAGTGGCCACCCTTCTCGTTATCTCGTCCCAGTTCTTCTCCGTTTGGAGGTCTGGACCAAACCAGACCCCGAGCATCTCAACCGGACCGTCAGTCCAACGTCCCACGACGGAGGCGCTACTTGACGGCATGGGGTTGCTTCTCCAGGTGCCGAGCCGCAAGCCCACTGACTTATCCCGGTTGATTTTCGCTCCCGTTACCGCTTCGTAGTCTCTCAGTGTCTCGCCAAGCTCGATGTGCTTTTGGCTAGACACTATGACGGTGACGTCGTCCGCGTATGCCGACACGCTCGTCCCGCATCCCAACTCTCGCGGGATGCCCCTCAGCGTCGCCAGCTTCCGCAGTAGTGGCTCGAGAGTCAACACGTACAGAAGCGACGAGAGGGGGCATCCCTGACGGACCGAACGTGCAATGTCGAAGGGTCTTGATAGATGCCCATTGACGCGAACTACCGAACGGATGCCTCTGTACAAGGCAGCCATCCAGCCGCGGAAAATGGGACCGAAGCCGGCTGCTATGAGGACAGCCTCCAAGTATTGATGGTCTACCCTATCGAAAGCTTTCGATTGATCTAAATTGATCAGGGCCCCACCCATGCCAGGTTCCTTACCTACCCTCTCTATGATGTAGCGCATCAGATGGAGGTTGTCATGGATGCTCCTGCCCGGCACCGCGCACGTTTGCGCCTTGCCGATCAGTTTCTCGATGACAAGCGCCAACCGCTTGGCTAACACCTTGGCCAAAATTTTCAAGTCTGCATTGAGCAGAGTGATGGGCCTAAAGTTATCTATGACGTCCCCCTTGTTTGGATCTTTCTTCAGCAGCGTTACGGCTCCTCGACTCACAAAACCGGGAATGCTCCCGTTTTGCTGCCAGTTGCAGTACACCGCCACCAAGACGTCTCCAAACAAGTCTGGCTTACAGTTGTAAAGCTCGTAGGGCAGACCATCCAAACCCGGAGATTTGTCCCTCGAGCATCCCGCCATCGCGTCCCTCACTTCCGCCGCCGTGATGGCACCTTCGCAGCACTCCGCCTCTCTTGCCGAGAGTCGTGGCAGGCTGTGCAGGTAGGCACTGAAGTCCACCCTGCGTTCTCGCTCGCCATTCGTCCCAAACAGTCGAGCAAAGTGCCGCTGAAAGGCCTCACACATTTTGCTTGGCTCGAGCAGTTCGCGCCCCTGTTCGTCCACCAGAGACCGAATGGTGGCTTTGTTGCCCTGTTGCGCCTCCGCCACCCGGGCCTCTCGTGCGGCTCCAACACCTTCGTTTCTTAGAGCACGCATCCTAGCCCTGACAACGCACCCTTCGTGTTTGGCGTTGAAGTGTTGGTCAAGGGCCAACCTCGCCGCCAAAACGTCGGATGCGATGCCACTTCTAATTGCCTCTTCTAGCTTCTTAACTAGTTCACCCTCTACTCTGTTTCTGTCTATGGCTAGTGCTTTGCTATACCTAACCGCTTCTGCTTTTATTGCTCTCTTGAGGGCAAACCACCATTTGTTATTGATGATGGCTCCTGTCAAAGCCCTCTTTACTAACGTGCTAATCCGGTCTCTGAAAACTGGTCTCGACGGGAAAGACGCGTTTAGTTTCCAGTAACCGGAGCCCTGCCTATGTGTCTTATCTAAGTCTAGCGTACACGTCACAAGTTTGTGATCCGTGTAGCTGACTATGTGAAATTGTGGACACCCTATGCTATCTCTATCTACTCTCCTACACAGTATTCTATCTAGATACGATCTCGACGACCCGATGCGGTTTGTCCATGTCCACATTGGCGCATTCGGGTAATCGAGTCGGTACCTGTCAGACAGTTGAAAGCGTCTGAGCAGGTCTTTGAGGCATTTGCATCCCCGTCTATTCCTATCTCTGCCCACATAGTCTAGATGCGTGTCCAAGGTAGCATTCCAATCCCCCACTAAAAGTAAAGGACGAGACGTTCCTAGGAATACTTCTAGACGTCGAAAGAAATCCGGCCTACCTGTTAAAGGTGGTGCGTATACTGATATGAGTCGAAAAGCACACCCATCGCTGCCATCGACATCCAGAACAACCAATCTACCCTCCGGGTCTATGAATACTGTCTTTACTTCGAGATCCAGACTCTTGCGAAAGAGTACCGCCGTGCCACTACCGCCCATTCTCGGCAGACAGGGAGAAAAATAAATGTTAAACTGTCTGCCAAACATGGACGATAGGGCCCGCGTATCATGGAGTCTGGTCTCGCTTATGGCTATGATTTCTAGTTTATGTGACTTTATGTCATTTAGGAGGTACCCTTGTTTCCAAGGGGACCCCAAGCCACGCGCATTTACACAACCAATCTTGAGCATCATTTTGATTTGAGTGTTAAAGTTTTATAAAGAGAGTCACTTACCGTTTGAGAGTTTTTGTGTCTCCTCCTTCGGGTTTTCTTCGAGGAGATCACTATATAGTTTTTTCGCCAGGTATTTTTGGCATTTGCCAACTGCCTTTGGAAAAATAGATTTTAGTGTGTGGTGCAGGGTTGGTGTTATGTGTAGTATTTTGATGTGTTCTGGCGGTGTTGTGTATGGGTGGTTGCTGGTTTTTATGTCTTCGTTTGTTATGTTTGTTTTTGTGTTGATGTATTCCATCAACTCTGAGTTTTTTGTGTTGATGGCAGTGAGCATTGTGTGTGTACTTGCTTTTGGGGTTTTGTTGCTTGTGTTGTAGTTGTGTGTGCTTGTGTTGGTGTCTGGAGTGTTTTCGGGAGTTGTGTATCTCCCTGCTTTGTTTGTGTTTGCTTTTCTTTTCTTGCTCCTCTTCCTCCTTCCTTTCTGGGCTATTTGCCATTCCTCATTACTTTCATCTTCCGACGAAGGTTCTGAGGAATCGGAAGGGGGTAGGGGCAAATTGTGAGCGTCTGTGTGTGCTTGTGTGAGTGGTTGTGTTGCTGTTTTTGTTGGTGCTGATGGCTTGTTATTTGTGTGAGGTGTGTGTGATGTGGGGGAGGGGGAAACAGTCTTGGAATTTTCTTTCTTTTCCCCTGCTTCCTCACTTGTTGTTTTTGCAGATGCTGTTGTCTTCTCAGTTGCCAGTGTTGCTTGTGTTTCTCTTGTTTTGATTGTTGATGGTGGTGTTGGTAGTAGGGTTTTTTTTCCGGGTTTTGGTGG
>NC_142928.1:186730097-186732597 GCF_046866305.1 Octopus bimaculoides | reverse complement strand
GTGTGTGTGTGTGTGTGTGTGTGTGTGTGTGTGTGTTTGTATATATATATATACATATATATATATATATATATATATATATATATATATATATATATATATATATATATATATATATATATATATATATATATATATATATATATATATATGTATGTATGAATTTTTGTATGTATATATAATAAAATGAATGGTTTACACCTGGTAGCTTACTGGTAAAGTACGGTCACTTTCAGAGTGATCGTTAGGTATATATATATATATCCGTGCGCGATGGATTTCAGCACAGTTTCTGTCTACCAAATTCAACCACAATGCATTGATCGGACCAGGGTTATAGAATGTAAATGCTTACCCAAGGTGCTGCGTAATGGAACTGAAACCAAAACCACACGAGTTTCATAACCACACAACCATGTCTGCGCCAGTTATTCTAAAGAAGAAAAAAATCAACATTTTATCTAACTGAACAGAAAATATAATCAAACACAAACGAGCGTTTTGATTCTACAATAAACAATAGAAGTGACTGATAAGTGTATGTTTAAACAAATAAATAAATAAATCATTTACGTCTATAAACAGATTAATGCATATATCTTGGTTCTGTAGATATTGAAAGAGAGAAAAAAAGCCAAAAAACAGTATCGTTGAAACACTCACCAGTCACTACTACATCAGCTTACAATGAAGATTAAATAAGTAAACTTAATAACGAATGTTATCTTTGATATTGAATGGGGTGGGGAATGGAAGAGAAGTAGAATTAGAAGAATTGCAACTTAGAGGATAACTTTATAAATGTTAGTAATGTAAAGTTACCTGCAGCAATGAAGCAGTCTGGGAAATCAATGTGGCTTTATCAGCAATTTGCCGGTTTTGTTTAGGAGATGAATAAAGAATTGGAAACTAATATAGTACCGTATAAATAATAGTTCTCTAATATTTTTTTTTTTATTAAAGTGTTGACCTTTCGCTTATATTTGAAAGTCGTTCGTGTGAAGGTCACTTTTCGGTTAAATCTCGGTGCCAGCTAATGTAATTGCCGACACAGATAAAGAGAGTTATATTTTAAAAATTATATAACGTAAATTCGTGATTTATTTAAATTATCTCCCCTCTAATGTATCATAATTACCTAATAGCATCAATGACCAGCTCCACGTGATAAAGGGAGATAATCTCAAGTACCAAGTATATACGAAAAACTGGAATGCCATTAAGGACAGGCTTACTCTCTGGCGATAAGAAGACAGTCATGAAGACGTGTTTCTGGCTCAATAGCTATCATCAGAATAGCAATTGTCTGACTTTATTGCTAGTAGCCAATGAACTTAGCCTTATCCAAAAAGACAAAGAGAGTAGAAAACATTTATGGTTAAGGTAATTTGCATAATTTAAACATTTATGTCCAAAGTAATGAGAAATAACTCGGCCAATTTTTTATTTAAACAGCAAAGTTATTTATGAGATGAGCAGGTTATGTGACAGTGGAAGCTACGTTGTACAACGGCCACCTTTCACTTGAATGAGAAACCAATTTACGTGACGGCCACCTTTCGTTTGAATCTTGATCTAATCATGGCCACGTGGGAGCTCCTATGAGATCCATCAATCTACTAGAAATAACAGCCTAATCTCCTTCAAAATGTTATCTCGAAAGCGATGGATCATATTAGATAAGGTACTGGGTATATACTCGTTGTACAAAAACATATGGTCAATAGTTTTGTTTGAATTACTTTCATCATTGGTCTGCTCCATCAGTTAAAAAAAACTTGACGATAACAAACATGTCAACCGCTGTTCTAAATCACATATCAATTGTGTAAATGCAATGAAATGTTTAAAGAAAGACTGGAAATGTAATTATTATCTTACTTCAGCGAGATAACAATTCTACTAAAGTAAACAGTTAGATCTCATTAAACTGGTATTGACCAATATCAGGAATACTAATAGCAAAGTATTCAAAGTGGAATAAATTGGTTTGTCGCATGAAAGGAGAAAAGTGTAACGTTTCGGATAGGAGTATTACGTTCCCTGGCAAGATAAGATACCAGCTGTACTTTGTGCTTACAATAACCTTGCTGATTTCGACACAAGGCAAACAATTTTAAGGAACGGGACTCAGTATTTGACTTGCGCTCATTTTATCGATCACGCAAGCAAAGTGAACTATGGTGGAGTTTGGACTCAGAAAAATGAAAAACTAGATCAGAAGATATCTCACTGAGGACTTTACCCGACATTTCTAACGAGTCCGCCAGCTCACCGACCTCAATATTTGCTCTAATCAACTGTTATATACTTATAAATTCGAAACAGTGAGTTTAAGCCAGAGAGACTTAAAAATTGTCCATATTCTTCGTGTTTTGTAAGTATGTTAACTAAAGTTTTAGAATTTACAAATAGGATATTCGTTTCAAAAACAATGTAGGGATTGCAAGATGAATTTGCAGGAATTTTATCAAATAACTACACGCTGTGTTTCTTTGCT
>NC_142928.1:186722597-186725097 GCF_046866305.1 Octopus bimaculoides | reverse complement strand
GAAAGGGAGAGTGGGACAGTATATATATATATATATACATATAAATGCATACATATATGTGTGTAATTATACATGTATGTACTTACATTTATATAAATATATAAGCAGACAGTCGCAGAAATATACATATAGATAGGTTGATAGATATATACCTACATGTAAAGCATACGTACATACATACAAAACATACATACATAATACATACATACATACATACATACATACATACATACATACATACATACATACATACAGGCATGCATAAAAATGAAAGTATGTGCTGATTACGTACACATGACCTGAAATTTAGAGGAAAAGACACGACAAGTGAATGGTAATAATGTCTTTTTAAAAGCCATTACTGTTATGTCAGACTCTGAACAGAGTGCATCAGAAATTGGAAAAGAATTACCCACTTGAGTTATAAAGTTCTTACTTGTTTGTACGCTTATTGCTACCTCGCGAAAGAAGTAAAAAAGTCACTAATAATATTAATATAAAAACATTTCGTTTACATACAAATTATTGCACATTCAGTGTAAAAACACGTGTACACATAGCGTACAAATACATACATACATATACACATACAGGTGCTCAGAGGAACTAAGGTGTGGCTTCGCTACTTCGATATCTCAGATTCAGTCCCAATGCGTGGTAATTTCAGTGTTTCTTTACCAGAGCCTCCGATCGACCGAACACAGTCTGGGTTGATCGGAGGCCGAAGTAAAGCTGGGTAAGTGGGAAACGTATAAGAAGTCCTTTGTCCAGACGGTCATCGTGTGTGATTGTGCTTCAGAACTACATAGAGGGTACACGTTTCTTTGGAATACTCGATGACTTCTCACTGTAAATCAATGAGTAGAGATTGTCTACATTTTCGATAGCCTGAACGCACGCGTGTTGAAACTGATGGAAAGATTTTTATTGTTTGTTATCAGAATTCTTTCAGCTCGGAAGAATTTTCTTTTCCAAAGAAGAAACGAAGAATCTTTTATCTTTTGTCATTTACTTATTTCAGGAATTAGTTCGCAGCCATGCTGGAGCACAGCGTAAAAGAAAATTTAGTCGAATGAATCGAGCCCAGTACTTATTTATTTAAGCCGGGTACTTATTGTATAGAATTCTTTCGCCGAACCGCTGAGTTACGTAAATACACGAACACCGGTTGTCGAGCGGTAGAATTTTCTCAATAACGTAAAGTTCACAGACATGATACATTATGTCACAGGAATTCGGCTTCTGTTTAGACACGCTCAGTAATTTCTGTGGAACACCCAGTAATTTCACATAGTAGATAATTCCATTGAACAACAGAATGCTGATAATAGCAAACGCTGCAAGATCCATCTTTCTGAGAAGAAAAAAGAATAATGAAAATAAATTTCTATATACATCTACTTAAATGATATGCTTCTGTTTTTCATACACAAATAAAAAATTTTAAATTCTCCATTTTTAAATTTTATTCTTACGAATTTACAAATCCGTCAGTTTTTATTGATCAGTTTTTCTTTAAATACTAAATATTTATAATATCGCTTTTAAGTAAAGATTACATAACTTGGAATTCCCATCATACGAATATGTAGTCATTATCACGGACCAGGTAATATATGTATTGAATCTTCTTTTTCGTCAAATGCCAGATGAATTTAGCCTAAGAAGCATTGTGTCTCAAGTTTATATCTTGAAATGACGCGATGTGGTTACACCATCGATTTTTTAAAATCCGCCGTTGCAGGTACATATTTGTATTCGTTTCCTTGAGTCTGGAAAGACCTTATATATAATATTTTGGCAGGTACAGTTGTTATCCAGAGGACAATCACTTCTATTTCTGAAACTACATCTTGTAAATGTTTTTAATAGTATTATCATCACTAGTGTAACTAATTCTTTTCCTACGATTACTATGTGATCACTATGTGTAGAAGCTTCGAGCCTACCAGGAAGAGGAACATGAATTTAAAGCCCCATGGAAATTTTTTAACACATGCGTACAGAACTTTTAGCGCCCCTTATGATAAGTACGATGAAAGGTAATATAGTGGTATGATCAGGTATAGTAACTCCACGTGTAATTCCAAAATCATTCAAGAGTTTTGTTGGGTTTTTTTTTTTTTTTCATGTTTAGGATAAACATTTCCTCATAACCAGTATATATTACGAAATTTTTAATAATTATGCTATGCAACTATCTTACATAAAGTCTTACAATTCACGAGACTATATTTTAAATTGAATGAGAGGAAGCCTATCCTGATGAATAATAACAAGAGTAATAATTATAGTGACTGTGATAACATAGAAACCATCCAAATAAGTGTGAATGAATTAAATAAGTAGGACATAGAGACTAATGATAATCTGATATATAATGTAAGCATAACGATCTCAACTACAGTTAGTGAGGAATATAATGATCATTGAACTATTACGGCAAATAGTAATGATCCAATAGTTGCATATATTACATCATAATATAGCAATACTCATG
>NC_142928.1:186700097-186712597 GCF_046866305.1 Octopus bimaculoides | reverse complement strand
TATGCTAGAAATAGCAGGGATTACATAATTGTAATTAAATCATCCAAACGATGAGGAAACAAAGTCGAAATGCCTGAAATATATATTCTCCTCCCATTTTTCTGCGTTGAATTACTATATAATTGTTACCTAAACCATCTAAATGTTATTTGTTAATAATTTCATTATCATTACCCAGTTTCTGAAAGATATGAGGAAATAATATTGAAGTGTGTGAACTACCCCAACACATTTTCACCACAAATTCCGATATTATTGTAATCTACCACATCTGATAGATATTTATAGATATATTCATTAATAAATATCAAATTTTCATACATTTACGTTAAGGCAAATTCGGTGGGACACATTTCTGTTGTATGCCCTCAACTTACTGAGTGAATGAGTTTTATTAAACAAATAAAGGATTCAAAGGAAAATAAGAAGTTAGATTTCAGAAAAATTACACAAATTGGTAAATAAATGAGTAAATATCATTGAGCAGCCAGCAGCAAACCGCCCGAAGGGTGGTCCTTCTGCTGGTATATTTAACGTTTGTTTCTTTGTATACATTGCATATTTTATTCTTAGTAAATATGTTTGCGAAGTTTTATATGTATATACATATATACATATATGCCAGTTAAGTTATATATATATGTGTATATGTTAGTTAGAATTTACAGAAAAGCAAAAGACGAAGACAGGTGTGTAAACAACAAACAAGTGTATTAGTTAAACGCTCGGGAAGGTGAGATAGTCTTTTACGTTTCGAGCCTACGCTCATCAACAGAAAGGAAAACGAGAAAATAAACAGAGAGAGAATTAAAAAAAAAGGTTTGGTGGCTAGCGGTCGGACATATTATGTGTGTATACATACATGCACGACGGGATACCACGCAGATTCTGTCAACCAAATTCACTCACAAGGCGTGTGTCGTCCCGGAATTAAAGCAGAAGACACTTATCCAAGACGCTGCTCAGTGGTACTGAACTCGAGGCTAGATAGTTTGGAAGCAAGCTCCTTAACCACCACACTGACATGTCAACATAAATTTTTCACAATTTCTATAGAGGAAGAAGAGTAACGCTTATCGCCATTTTATAAGGATTCCTATGACTGATGGATAAAAGACAGGAAAGAATTACCACTTGTGCTTTATTTTCAGACGCAAAAATTGATTAAAATTGTTGTAACAGAGCAAATCCTGCTAAAAGCTCAAAGGGTCAGGTGGTGGTGCTGATCCTGGAAAAAAATTTCTTTAAATCGTTTAAAAACACTAAAGCTATGGTGACGATTAATACCGAAATAGTTTGATCCGATTTTAGTAGAAACAAATTGCAAAAATTAACATCCAAGAAATGGTACTCAGCTTTCATTTGAAATACGTTAATCGGATTCAGAATTAAAAGTAAAAAAATTCAAGGCATTATGCCCTCTTCGTGTCATTCAAAGAAAATGTATTAATTTATTCGTTTAGATATAATGTTTGCCAGACCTGCGGATTATCAAATCCTATTGGAATTCTCCTTCATTTTGTTACACATTTAACCGCAACAATATTGTGTAATTAAAAGGGACATGAGAAGTCTTAATTTTCACTTGAAATTAAAGGATTGTCTGACTTAAAACGAAATTATCCATTCAAATTAAAATATTCGTTGTATTAAAGCGATAAAATAAAAGAAATGAATGCCAAAGTAATCGGAATAACAAGTTTTAAGCTTCGGTAGAATGAATGGAGTATTTATTATGGGGTATAATATATTTGTATTTTTAAGGCGGTGAACTAGCAGAATCGTTATCGCTTTGGACAAAATGCTTAGCATCATTTCTTCGTGTTCTTTACATTCTGAGTTCAAATTCTACCTAGGTCAAATTTGTCTTTCATTCTTTCGAGATCCATAAAATAGGAATTAATGGGGGCACTGGGATCAATATAATCGACTTTCCTCTCCCCTCAAAATTACTGGCCTTGTAACAAGATTAGAATTCTGTATTTCTAAAATCCAAGTAAGCCAAAAGGAACATCGGCAGGATCGCGCAGTCCGTTAGTGACACCAGTGATCTCACGTTCAATTCGCATCTTACCGTCCTAAAAATTTGGTCTCACACATTCGATCTCGGAACAGCTGTCTGAGAAAAGGAAACTATATGGTCTTGACTGAAAAGCTTTTGGTAATCAATATGCCGATGAAGACAGAGTTGAGATAAAACAACAAAAACAACAAGTGAAATGATTAAACATTAACTTTTATATCATCGGTTATCGAGAAAATAGATATCTCTGATATATCGCATCAAGCCAATCAACTTAAGGACGTTAACACGTCTTCGAACAGGATATTATTAATTATTTCACGTTTATGTATAATGAAAATATCCATAATATTAAAATAAATAACAACATAGTGTGAAGACTTCCCTTCTGAGGCTCATTAGCACGCTCATTAATGTTAATGTAATTAGTTGTCGTTATATAGAGTGAGTGACAGAGAGTAGAAATTATAATTATTCAAGCAATCTGACTGATAACGTAAGTAGAAGAGTTGCCAAATTTAATGTAGTGAAATTTATCAAGAACGTTTAGTTAGAAGAGAATTTTTATTCGTAATTTCGTGTTTCTTTTCATATTCGCATCACTTTGATTAAATCTTCATGACGACCGATTATGTCATCGATAGATAGATAGATAGATAGATAGATAGATAGAAAGATAGATAGATAGATAGATAGATAGATAGATAGATAGATAGATAGATAGATAGACATAAGGCTATGTATGTATGTATATATATATATGGGAAATTATTTATTACATGCGTTTTGCTCCATTTATTATTATTCTTTATATCAACTCAAAATACACCACTTTAACATGGAATTTCTACCCATTAACCGGGTATGATATCCCAGTTTTTGTGCGATTTTTGCTACCCTGGTAACTATTAACATATTTGCATTATCGAAGTTTTTCAACCAAGATAATATTAATATATACATAAATTAAAATATGTATATATATATATATATATATATATATATATATATATATATATATATATATATATAATATACATATATGACCTATTTATATGGGAAATTTGCTAATATTTGGCCAACATATGACCCAGCGGAATTGAAACAGTCATAACAATAAAATAGCGATTTTATAATATGGGACTAGGTAGATCTCTGTTATATATCTTTATATTTCTTCTGTCAATTTCATAATGAAGAGAGAACCTACCTAAAACGTTGGATATTCCACTCCCTAAAGTAATTTGTCTGTAATCATTATGTTGCCTTCGTGCTTTCCCCCTCTGGCCCTATCTTTTAATACATTTCAATGAATATGAATATATATATATATATATATATAAAACAAATTATATATAAGCATATGCATGTATACTATAGATGCATATTCGGGTACAGGACGTTAGAAAAATGAACGGGAGCATAAAAACAAAACAGACTTTGTTTACAGACAACAGAATGAGCACAGAGGAAAACAAACAAGCCACAATTATTCTTTCATCAGCTGCCTCTATTCTAAAACTAGGCGTTTCGAAGATAAGGCCGGACGCACTCTTAGAATAGTTTCTTCCTGAGTAGTGGATTAACCCACTTAACAGAGGATTTCAAGGTAGCAAACACAAACGAAGACAGGAAAAATTGGACAGTGAAAACAACATTAAAAAGCCCTACGGCCAAACGCGATGGGATATTGAACGCTAGTGAAATGACCAAGCTGGACGGATATATATATATATATATATATATATATATATATATATATATATATATATATATATATATATATATATATATATATATATACTTGTTTCAGTCATTTGACTGCGGTCATAATGAAGCTCCGCATTTTAGGATTTAAGTTGAAGAAATCTACCCCAGGACTTATTCTTTGTAAGCCTAGTACTTATTGCATCGGTTTCTCTTGCCGAACCGCTCGTCAAGTGATGGTGAGGAGGGGGTACCCAGATACAAACACAAATATATACACACACATATATATGTATATGTACAAAATATATACTTACAATATTAGATACGTGCATATATGTACACATCTAATATTGTATGTATATATTTTACTAATTTGCTTCTTCGGCTGATTATTCACTTGCCACTCGTGATGGATTTTTAATAATACCATCCCTATAGTTATTCATAAATACATACATATATATATATATATATATATATATATATATATATAGTTAAAAAAAACAATAAAAAAAAAACAAAAAAACAACAAAGTGAGGACGTGATATGGATAGTATTATTGGACGCTCAGGAAAGGAAAGAGAGAGTGTTTGACGTTTCGGGCGTAGCCCTTCGTCGGAAAGATGGAAAGTTCGGAGAATGGAAGAACGGAGAAAGAGGAAAATGGTACCGATGCCCACGAGGTTACATGATATATATATATATCATTATTTTTTGGCTAATTTCTGAAAGAAAATCGGCTTCCGTTTTACATTTACTGCCGATTAGTTAATGCGCACATGCGTGGTTAATTTTTGAGAAATTAAGCTTGTAAACTCGAGTCAGTTTCTTTCCTTGGCTCGTGTTGACACGCTAATCCGGAACTCTGCTGACGAAAGCCCCCGAATTAGATATATTTTTTATCTTGCTAAATAGCTTGAAACCGTGGTACAGAGTATAGACTGGTAAAAATGTTTTTATTTTTCATTCTCTTTCGAAATTATCCCTATTTTTGTGGTATAGAGTTTTTTTGCTGCTCTTTCTAGCGGGTTAGATGTCCTATTATAGGCATCTCTATTTTGTAAATGAACTATATATATATATATATATATATATATATATATATATATATATATATATATATATATATATATACGATGGACTTCTTCCAGCTTCTGTCTACCAAATCCACTCACAGAGCTATAGTAGAAGACATTTACCCAAGATGGTACGCTGTGGACTGAATCCGGAGCCATGCGGTTGGGAAGCAAGCTTCTTACCACACAACTACGCTAGCACTTATAAATAAGTAAATATTTATATATGTATATATATACATATATATACATATACGTATATATATAGTGAGAATTTACAAAACAAAGAACAGAAGACGAAGACGGGTGTTTAATCAAACAAACAGATGTATTAGTTTAACGCTGGGGAAGTTGTGTTTACTACATGATAATAATAAGAGACAGTGACATAAAGAGACGGAGAGAGAAAGAAAGACCGACAGAAATACGGAGAGAAAGAGAGTGTGACAGAAAGGGAGAGATTGACAGAAAGAGAGTGAGTGACAGAAAGAGAGAGAAAGAAGGCAAGAAAGAGACAGAAAGAGAGAGAGAGCAAGAGACGAAAGGAGAGAGGCGTAAAGAGGGAGAGAGAAGAGATAAAGGAAGAGAAAGAGAAATGGTCAAAGGAAGAGAGAGAAAGAAAGAGAGAAAAAGAAAGAGAGGGAAAATAGAAAGATAGAGAAGAAAGAAAATCATAGAGAGATGGTGTCTGGTTTTAGTTCCAGATTGTGAGACAAGCAGACAAACAGACAGAATCTCTCTTTTATATATATAGAGTTTTTGATAAGTATCAGTATAAAATAGCGAAATGAAATTCGGACGCTATAATACAGTAATGCAAGGAAAATAGGTATATCATATAGAAGAATAGCTTTAGGGAATGGGGAATATCAGTAGGTTTTAGTGAAATGGATATACAAATGATGTGTGAATATCAGTAATTAAATGTGAAATGAATTTACAAATGCTGAATGTTGTCAGTGGTTTTGCTGAAATTCCGACGCTATATTATAGGAATACAGGGCAAGGCGTTGTGTGGTTGTCTTTTTGTTGGTATGTCGATGATTTTGGTTTCGCTGTGAATTTGTGTCTGTGTGCGTATGGTTTCACTGTCATATTGTCTTTGCTTGTGTGGAAAAAGTTTGTATATTTATATCTGAACAGAGAAGTTAGAAAAATAGGTATATCTGGAACATGAATGAATATACATGTGTGTGTGTGTGTGTGTGTGTGTGTGTGTGTGTGTGTGTGTGTGTGTGTGTGTGTGTGTGTGTGTGTCTGTGTGTCTGTGTGTGCGTGCGTGCGTGCGTGCGTGTGTGTGTTCTTTTAGAGAGAGAGAGTAAAAAAGAGAGATTGATTGATTGATTGATTGTGTTTCATTGTGCAGAACAGAACATCCTAGAATAAATAAATGTATATGGTGTGGTGGTTGTCATTGTTTTGAACGCTGACCATTCTCGCCACAGGACAATTTCCGGACAAATAGAAAGACAGCAAGATAAATAGAGAGAGGGGGAGAAGGAGAGAGAGGGAGAGAGAAAGGGATTGGAAAGTGTCGATTATTTGAAAGTTTTGGCACTTTAGCTCTGGTCACGCATCATTATCATCACCATAGTTAAAGTGTGAAAGTGGACACAACACCCACGCTTATAAATGAGATGGTGTCTCAATTATGTTTTGTGGGACAAAGAGGCAATATATATATACACATGCGTGTGTGTGTGTGTGTGTGTGTGTGTGTGTGTGTGTGTATGTATGTTTCCCTCTATGTATCTATGTGTGTATTTTGAAAATGTAATGTTACGCACAAAATATGGATAGTGAATATTTATTGTCATGGCCGGGTGACATGACTTTCTTCTCAGAGAAGTCTGGAAAATTTGCTAATGTTTGACCAACATATACTATAAACAGAAGGATGATGCGCACAGTGGGCCCAGCGAAATGGAAACAGTCATAATGACAATAAAACAGCCATTTTTCATAACGGATTAGGAAGATCTCTGTTGTATTTCTTTCCTTTGTCTCCCCATAGCAATTTCTTTATAATCATTATGTTTTGCCTTTGTGCTTTCCCCCTCTCTCTATCTATTTTCTAATACATTTTAATATATATATATATATATATATATATGTGTGTGTGTGTGTGTGTGTGTGTGTGTGTGTGTGTGTGTGTGTGTGTGTGTGTGTGTGTGTGTGTGTGTGTGTGTGTGTGTGATGAACTCTCCCGTCGAAGACGACGTATGAACGCTCAGCTTTGCCGGACGACATTTTCATTACCATAAACAAATCAGTCAGCCGAATTAAAAATGCCAGATCCCAATGCAAAGTTACCTCTGGTAACAAGGAATTTTTTATATATAGGTTTATCCTCTACATTTTATGAAATCCGGACTGGATAACCATTTCTCTACCTTTAAATACAATCGAAAGCGTAACTCCAGTGGACTTAGTACACTAATCTGTCTCCTTAAAGATTCTATTTCGCTATGATAAAGGGAAATCTTTTTTTTTTACCTCTTTGTAAAGAAGAGCAATTTTTTATTCTCTTTTCCAAGCATAAACTGGTAAACAGACTTACGTAAGAGACCTTACAAGTGTTACGCACTGGAAAAAGCCATTCTTTCAGTTTTTCAAATAGTATCTATCCATTACCAAATAATAACTTTCTACAAATTATCTTCTCTTTGTTCTTTTACCTCACTTCCCATAAACTTTATTCCTCCCTTTTTCTCCCTTCCTACCTCTCTCTTTCTTCTCTTTTTACCTTGTTTTCTGCACCCCACCCATTATCTTTCTATACCTTTTTTCTTCTCTCACCCTATGAAGTGTATTTCCTTAACGACACATTTACAGTTTTAGAGCAGCCGAACCCAGCAGGCGTTGCTACTGACCGTCTGTACGAAGGATTATTAACCTAAATTCAGTGGACTACATCCACTGGTTTTCAAAAATACAAAAGCTAGCTAGAGACGATGGTCCCTTGGAGCTAATCAACTGCAGCATTCGTCCTATTTTTTGGACTGCCATGTTGGCTTGGCGATAACTATTAATATCCAGTACCACTGCCGTAGTCTCTTTTATAGAGACTTAGAAATATTAATATTTCGATCTCATGTTAAATCGCAGGAGATTTGCAGAATATATATAATGATATATAATTTCAAGATCGAAGGATCGAGGTGTAGGAAGTTAGTAAGCTTCGAGCAGTCTGTAGAAGGGATAAAAACAACTTTCAGGAAAAATGATAGTTTATTCGCGTAAAAGGTTGTAGGTTTTAAAGTACATTCCGGGCGAGTTAACTTGGGACCCCTTGACAACAATATAACCTACATTTAACTAAGGTATCTTCGGTTTGATAAGTAGATAATGGATTACTCCTCGTTGAGTAATTATTACATCCGAGGTTCTGGTAGCTAGGAATCTTATGTAACCTGCAAAAATTTAAACAAAATGTGTGCAATAAAAGGTCGAGAAAAGCGATATCTGCGGAGCCGATGCGACAACACGTCGATAGATAGATAGATAGATAAATAGATAGATACAGAAGAACACACTTACCCAAGTTTCCACGCAGCGGGACTGAACTCGGAATCATGTGGTTGGAAAGCAAGCTTCTTACCGCACAATCACTTCTGGGCCTATTTGAAACTTTTATAAGAATAGCGGTAACAGTGGCTTCGATGATTAGACAGACTAGCATTCGTTGGACAGTCTAATATAGGCTAACAAGCTAAAACTTCGAAATCAATGGCATACTCTTCTTATAATACACACACACGCACACACACACACATGCATACAGCACTCACATGCACGCACAAACATACAGACTTACACGCACTCATACACATTGTATTGTATTGGGTTGGTGCATAATTATTGCGGCTTTTTTTCAACAAATTTTATTCAACAAAAACCATAACAACATGTAACAAAAACATCTTTAAATGGTTATTCCGGAGCATATTCACCATCTACTTCAATTACTGCTTCCCATTTGCTTCGCAGACGACCAGACCGTCATTTAAAGATGCTTTTGCTAAATATCGTTATTGTTTATGTTGAATAAACTTTGGTAAAAAAAAAAAAAAAAAAATGCCGCAATAATTATACACCAACCCAAAATTTTCATTGGAAGTCCATAAATATGCCAAGTGCAGTTACCTGTCAGAATGTCTGACCAGATACTGCTGGCGAAACTTTCGAAGTCACTATCACCTAGCATTTCGTTTGAATAACGTATATGTAAATACGTTTGCCTATGTGTCAGGGTTTCTGCAAAGTGCAAAGATCAGAGAAAATAAATTACATGCAAAACCTACTGTCACAGCCAGAGTTCATAAAATTATAGGTTTTAAGTAAATGAATGGTAACAACAACTAAAGAGCAATGAGGGTGATTTTTATAGCTATATAATCCTTTAAAGAAAATAAGTAAAAATAAAACAAATAAGAACGTGGGAGGGGGAGGTGAAGACCTTTATTGAAAAAATACTAAAAAAGTTTTAAAGTTGTTTGCTAAAATATCGCTTCATAATAAAACAGATTTATATGCATAAAAACGGCAGCCATGTTTATTTCTGTTGATAATGATTATGTATGCGGCGTGTTGTCGTTATTATTCTGATATTATCATGCAGCGACTAGTATTGATATCATTGTTATGTTGTTATGTTTTTATTATTGTTGTTATTGGAAGGGGTTTTTATGAAGTGAAAAGAATGAAGAAAAAAGGGGGAAATGGATGACAGAGTGGAAGGGGAAGAAAAGTATGAAGTTGATACCTGTGAAATATTGCATACAGTAGAATTTTATGAAAGTAATACAGGGAAGTTGAAAAACCTCCGATTACCTGAAATTATCCATGCAATAAGTTGATAAAACGCCCTCTTGACGTTATTAAATTTAAAACAGGCAAGAAAAGGATTTAACTCTATCAAGCTCAGCTAGTTAAAATTTGGGGGGAAATAATGATGACGTGACTATATATGAAATGGGTATATGTGAATGTCAATAACCTCCGTGTTTCGGTAACATAAAACCTCCTCAGTGAAGCATATAAATCCACACATTAAATCACGGTGTACTCTTTCCATAGATAATCACAGTTAACTGAACATTTTCAAAACACTATATTCCCCATGAAAGGGCTTATCTTATGCGCATTTATCATGCAGAACGCCCCCTGCAAGAATATTCTCCTCGACCATATTATTGAAGCATCAAATTTTTAATTGTTTCGCTTTGTTTGTCGAATGATGCTTTAATGGGTTGTGCTGCATAGATATGGAAGAGATTTCTTTGTTCTTGCCTTTATCGAGGTAATGACGATGCTAGTTTAGTAGTGGTCGTGTGATAGATGTCATTTTTGTTGTTGTGGTTGTTTTTGTTGATGTTGTTGTTCTTGTTATTGTGTAGCTACAGGCGAATTGAGATCACTCAGATCAGTGGTCGAAGGAATTCCAGCCATGAACATCCCACTGTTTGTGTTTCTTTAAAGAATTATGCATCCAGAACCAGGTTACATAATACCTTCCTTTCTGCGATGTAGGTTTGATTTGAACGTGATTTGAATGCTATTTTCCGTGAGTTGACTGACTACGTAGAGGTTTCTACATCGGTTTGTACAGTGTATAGACTGTCGTTACATAGTCTGGAGCGATGTGACAGACAGTGTGTGTAGCTGTCTAATGTAGTGTGGTAGTGTTAAATTAGTTTGGAGTGTTGTAATGTAGTTTGGAAGGGCGTAGTGAGGTAGTGTAATTTGAGATTTCGTAAAGCTGGATCGAGAAGGAACAAAATTATTGGCTGAGGGTTGTGAGTTCTACCTCATTGATTGTCCCTTTAATATGTGGGCGCAAGAAGGTGACGAGCTGGATTTATCCCCTCCCCCGAAATTGCTGGCCTGGTGGTAAAATTTGAAACCAATCTGTAGGCACAAGAAGGCAGTGAGCTGGCAAGATCATTTGCACACAGGACAAAATGCTGAGCAGCATTTCGTCGATTTTTACATCCTGCATTCAAATTCCACCGAGATCGACTCTGCCATTCATGCCTTCGGCATCGATAAAAAAAAGTACCAGCTGAGCACTGGAGTCGACGTAATCGACTTAGCCCCTACCCTCAAATTGTTGGCCGTATACCAAAATTTGAAACTAATATATAGGCGCAAGTATCGCTGTTATAGGTGCAGACATAGTTGTGTAGTTAAGAAGTTAGCTTTGAGACCATGATGAGATTTCAGGTTCAATCCCATTCTACAGCATCTTGAGCATCTGTGCTCTACTATAGCCTTGGTCCATCCAACGCCCTGTGAGTGAATTTGGTAGACGCAAATTGTTCAAAGAATTGTTTAAGCAAAAATTTATGTATGTAAATTTATATATGTAAATAGCAGCACTCACATATACACAGACACGATACCACACAGGCAACCTCGTGCATACATATATACACACACACGCACTTATATAGATTTCTGCCGATATAACATAGCGTACTTTGACACATTTCGTTTTCGCTTTCTCACTTCCTACTTTTTTTATATACATACATATGAGTCTGTGTCTGCGTGTCTGTGTGTCTGTGTATCTCCGTGTCTGTGCTTATCAGTACAACGTCTACCACCACTTGACAGCCGGTGTTGATTTTTTTTTATGATCATGTGACTTAGCGGCTCAGCAAAAGAAACCGATAGAATATGCATCAAACATTTTTTTTTTAATTATCGAACGTACTGAGTTTAATGTTTTTGCTGCCTCGGCATGGCCGTAGTCCAATGTCTGGTACAAGAAGAAGATAAGTAAAGAGAGAGAGAGAGAAAAGCTATCCTTCGCCTACATACTAACATCACAAATTACCAAAGAGTAAATAGTCATTGTATCAGGAAATTGCAAGGTTTAATACTGTTAATCAGCTTTCAGAGAGCACCAAACTTAGTTCCTCTCATAACCAAACACTGAAAAGGATTGGTCCCCACCGGCACTAGTCAGACTGTGAAAACAGAGTCATCAGAAGAATTCCTATAACCCATGCATTTATACAACATTAGTTTTCTTTTACAGTTTGTCTTAATGTTTTACTGATTCCGCCCCCACAGCGGATGTTTGTTTATATTTCACGTTTCAACATCAACTCCTCTGTTCAGTACTCCACTGTATTCCACAATAGCTGCAGGCGTGTCTGCGCTGTTATGAAGCTCATTTTGCAACGACGTGGTTCATGGGTATCGCTGCCGTGGCGCGACACCATCTACAATGGCTCCGTGACTGAACTTCAGAGATGGAAGCTGTTCGGAAGCTGGTCGTCTGTGTGTGTGTGTGTGTGTGTGTGTGTGTGTGTGTGCTTGTGTGTGTCTGTCTGTGTCTCTGTGTGTCTGCGTCTGTGTGTCTGCGTCTGTGTGTGTGCGTGCGTCTGTGTGTCTGTGTAATTGTGAGTGTCTATATGTGTGTCTTCGTGCGTGTGTGTGTGTGTAAGTGTGATTGTCTATATGTGCGTGTCCTTGTGTGTGTGCGCGCGTGTGTGTGTGTGTGTGTGTGTGCGTGCGTGGGTGTGTGCGTGTTTGTGTGTATGTTTGCGTGTGTGTGTGTGTGCGCGCGTGTGTGTGTGTTGTGTGTGTGTGTGAATGTGTGTCTGTCTGTGTCTGTGTGTGTCTGCGTCTGTGTGTGTGCGTGTGTCTGTGTGTCCGTGTAATTGTGAGTGTCTATATGT
>NC_142928.1:186687597-186692597 GCF_046866305.1 Octopus bimaculoides | reverse complement strand
TTTTCCAGAAGAATATTTCTGACAGATGGAAAAGTAAAAGAAAACTAATCAGTTTATGGACTGAATCCATCGAAACTGGTCACCCTTCAGTGATGCCCACTGCATTGTAACATTATATTTGAGTTCTCGTTTATACACACCTAATAAACAGAATTTTCAAATATAAATAACATACGGACAAATAAATGACATCATGCGATTTCCATACGCTTATTGGCTGTACGTAGCACACCGCCATCTTGGATGCTTCATAATCCAAAACCGATTTAGAAGACTTATGAAACGATCTTCCCAGCTATGACTAACCCTATGTTAATTGGACATATTGGTCATATTTTATAATGAATTACATTATCCAGTGACTCCGTACCTCTTGGCATAATTAGCCCCTCTTTTCAGTATGTTAAACAACCACCTAGAATCTCGTTAGTATCAAAATATGTTTCCCTGCGTTTACGTTTACATACGTTTTTCCCCTTCTACTTCTCCTTCAATGAAATGCACAGTTCTTTGGAGTTTTATATTCTCTGGGGGATTTGGTACACCGATAAAACTATTCACGGGCATAGAGTAGTCATGTGATAAGGAGAAGCTCGTTCGTAGTTGAGAAGAAACATACACAGCCTACTTGGCAACAAAACGAATTTCGTCGCAAGCCTTCGAGGAATACATAACATGGTTGTTGAGTCAGATAGAAATAGCCCTCAAATCTTCATGAAATCACAACTTTCTGTATTAAAAATGAAAGTGAAGAGATTCCTAAATAAACTATGGAGAAAAGACAGGATGGAAGCGAGTGAAGTGTCTTTCATCAGATGTCTGCTTCATCATGGCTTACGTAGACAAGCAACAAAGATGACAAATTTGAAATACTTTTCCATGGATAGGCGCATAAAGTATTTTGCGTTAGTTTTAATATAAATAATTAAGGCAGCTTTAAACATAGTAACAAGAAACAACTATACAATAGGGAAGATAAAAAATCATTTAGATTACTTCAGCGATCATCTATACTGAATATAAATTTGTTTTACATTTTCAAATCTACAATCTGCCATATTTTAAAATTATCATGCAGTGAATGTAGACAAAGATTATTAATAGTCTCGCAGCCATTTTAATTGGAACATTATTGCTGCATATTTCTATCCATATGGCTTACTTCTACAATGATATTCGTCAATATTAATTAAGTTGTAAGACGGCGAGCTAGCAAAAACGTTAGCACGCCAGGCGAAATGCTTAGCGGTATTTGGTCTGTCTTTACGATCTGAGTTCAAATTCTGCCGAGGTCTACTTTGCCTTTCATCCTTTCGGGATCGATAAATTAAGCACCAGTTGCGTACTGGGGTCGATCTAAACTACTGGCCTCTTCCTCAAAATTTCGGGCCTTGTGCTAAAGGAGAAAAGAATAGTCTCGCAGCCATTTTAATTGGAACATTATTGCTTCATATTTCTATCCATGTTGCTTTCTTCTACCATGATATTCAATATTAATTAAGTTGTAAGTCGTCGTGTTGGCAGAAACGTAAGCACACTGGGTAAAATGCCTAGTGACATTTAGTCGGCTTTTAAGTTCTGAATTCAATTTCAGCCGAGGCCCATTTAGCCTTTCATCCAATCGGATCAATAAAATAAGTACCAGTTAAACACTGGGGTCAATTTAAATAACTAACCCCCACCTCACCAAGTATTACTGGCTTTGCGCTAAAATTTGAAACCAATGGTAATAAAGTTGTTGCTAAACGAATCACGAAGATTAACGGTCGGAACCCATTACCTGCCTTGAATGGCTCTTCAGGTACAGCTGCGAAAGAAACAAAATGAAAGACTGTCATCTGGCTTAAGTGGCATATAATATGAGAACAAACATCGAAAATTCTTGAATTCGAAAACTTTTATTAAGCTTTCTTTATAGCTTAGTGAGAAAAAGAAGTCACCGAAACTGCAAGGAGGGAGAAAGAAAGGACGGAAGGCAGGTTTCTTCAGTTCAGAGATTGTCAGAATGCTTGCATTGCATGGTGGTATTAAAACGCGAATAGCTGTAAAAATCCAACAATATCTGTCAAGCAAATTTGCAGCTGAAAGGCTTTGGTCGGCATATAATACACCAGGAAACACTTCCCCTGAGTTACCGTGCATTTGCGATGTCAGCCAACAATAAGATTATTATTCATCTGTTACTTTTTACTAATTTCAAACATTACACTCCTCCGGTCATGCTGGAGCACAGCCTTGAAGAATTATAGTCGAGTGAATCGACCTCAATAATTTCTTTTCATAAGCATGATACTTATTGTAGCGGTGTCTTTTGCCGAAATGTTATGTTACTCGAACGTAGACTCACCAACATCGGTTCTAAAGTGATGGCGGGGACAAACAAACACACAGAAATGCACATACATGCATGCACGCACACACACAAACACACACACACTTATATATGAGTGTGTATATATGAATATATAATTTTACAACAAAAATTTTAATTTTGGATATAGAGTTACCAAATGTTTCGTATCTCCAATCAAAAACCTTGTATACAGCTCGTCAGACTCTATACGAAGACAAATAATTTAAAATTTCTACGTTGCGGACGAGAGGAAACGCTCAGAAATCGAGATTTAAATCTTAACGTATAAAAACGTTAATGAGGACGGGGTTTCTCCCCCGAACCAGAGGATAAAACAACCCTTATAGGCCCGAAAAAGCCTAACTATTTTCCAGTAGGAACATTTTGTCTTTGTATAGAATCTCACGAGCTCTCCACAAGGCTTTGGTTTTATGGATACGAAACCTATGGTAACTCTATGTCCCAAATTTGTATTTTTATTGTAATAATTACTGCTCTATTCTTTAGATTGTGCTTCTCTTCTGATATATGTTTTATTGACTGTGTATGTGTGTGTGTGTGTGTGTGTGTGTGTGTGTGTGTGTGTGTGTGTGTGTGTGTGTGTATTTGTGTGTATGCATAAGTATATATATATATATGCATATATATATATATATATATATAGATATATATGCATATATATAAATATATATATATATATATATATATATATATATATATATATATATATATATATATATATATATATATATATATATATATATATATATATATATATATATATATATATATATACACACACACACACACATACACATACATCTCTCCCCCCGCCTATCCACAAATACTACCAATACATCTTCAAATTTTCATTTGCAACATAAAATTCACGGCTCCATACTTAGAAATAACTAAACATGAACTACTATTGGAACATGAACTACCATTGGAACTTATCTACCATGTACAGGAAACTTTTTTACTTCTATACACAACTTTACAACTTTACTCGAATAATGGAACTACAACTACAATGTTTTATATTTCACACCTACTTTCATTCTCTTATTTCCTCCTTTTCCGTAATATTTCCTTATTTCGAACTCAAACTTTTACCTCTATTTAACCATCTCACACCGTCTCTGATGAAGGGATGTCCATAATATCCCAGAAACAGTTGTAACACTATATCTATATCTCTTTCCTTATAAAAGTCCTGAAAACTCCTCACAGTCTTGGCTTTGTTATCTCTTTTTGTCTAATATATATGTATATATATATGTGTGTGTGTTTGTGTGTACGTATGTATGTGTGTATGTATGTATGCATGTATGTATGTATGTACGACGGATGTATATATATATATACGTCTTCCAGTTTCCGACTACCAAATCCATTCATCACGTTTTGGTCGACTCGAGGTCATAGTGAAAGGCAGTTGCCCAAGGTGTTATGCAGTGGGTCCGAACCTGGAACATACTATTGGGAAGAAAACTTCTTATAATACAGCTACGTTAGTGTCTAAAATAAAAGAACCTTGTGTCATCTAATACCACTAACAATCCGCTACCTCATAGAACGAACTGGATTCAACCACAACTGAAATAAAAGGCAAAAAAAAACAAAAAACGTAAAAATCAATATTGATGCCATTTAATGTTTTAAAACCTCGTCGCGCTTATTTATATTAGACTTCATCAGAAGTATTGATCTTTACACGAGAGGTAATTAACAAACATAGACATATAGATATGCATATACATACATTTAGATAGATAGATAGATAGATAGATAGATAGATAGATAGATAGATAGATAGATAGATAGATAGATAGATAGATTTACACGCAACACACACACAAACACCCACTCACACATATATACGTACATATTTATATAATTTATATATAGGCGTAGGAGTGGCTGTGTGGTAAGTAGCTTGCTTACCAACCACATGGTCCCGGGTTCAGTCCCACTGCGTAGCATCTTGGGCAAGTGTCTTCTACTATAGCCTCGGGCCGACCAATGCCTTGTGAGTGGATTTGGTAGACGGAAACTGAAAGAAGCCTGTCGTATATATATATATATATATATATATATATATATATATGTATGTGTGTATGTGTTTGTATGTCTGTGTTTGTCCCCCCAACATCGCTTGACAACCGATGCTGGTGTGTTTATGTCCCCGTAACTTAGCGGTTCGGCAAAAGAGACCGATAGAATAAGTACTAGGCTTCCAAAGAATAAGTCCTGGCGGTGCTCCAGCATGGCCACAGTCAAAAGACTGAAACAAGTAAAAGAGAATATAAATTTATATAGGCTTATGTATACATATACACACACACGTATGCACATACATATAAATATATGTACATATATATAGACCTGGCGCTGAATGTTGATGTTGAAATCAAAGTCACTGAGTTGCTTCACCTTGAGATTATTTTCAGATGGAAATGTAATTTGCACTTCAGTCTCCCAATTCACCTCCTCCTTAAATGTTACACTTTACGTAAATCTGCTGTACTTTTGTCGAGACACTGTGCCCAAACACTACATAACAGAAATAATATCATAAAGAAACCAAATTATTACAAGAGAGAATTATTCCACCACTTTTCATTAATGTGATCACAAATGCTCT
>NC_142928.1:186667597-186685097 GCF_046866305.1 Octopus bimaculoides | reverse complement strand
CAGGTTCAGTCCCACTGCGTGGCACCTTGGGCAACTGTCTTCTACTATAGCCTCGGGCCGACTAAAGCCTTGTGAGTGGATTTGGTAGACGGAAACTGAAAGAAGCCCGTCGTATATATGTATATATATATATATGTGTGTGTGTTTGTGTGTCTGTGTTTGTCCCCCCCCCAACATCGTTTGACAACTGATGCTGGTGTGTTTACGTCCCTGTAACTTAGCGGTTCGGCAAAAGAGCCTGATAGAATAAGTACTAGGCTTACAAAGAACAAGTCCTGGGGACGATTTGCTCGACAAAAGGCGGTGCTCCAGCAGGGCCGCAGTCAAATGACTGAAACAAGTAAAAGAGTAAAGAGAGAGTAAAGAGTATATATATATATATATAGTATATTGCCACTTAAGTGTGGCTGACCCCTAGGGGTGGATGTTACTGTTGCTTTTAGCCCCAGGAGGACATGTCCTCCTGGGGCTAAAAGCAACAGTAACATCCACCCCTAGGGGTCAGCCACACTTAAGTGGCAATATACTACACTTTATCGTGCAGTTACTGTTAATACTTCATTTAGAGAATTAACATTGCTATATATATATATATATATATATATATATATATATATATATATATATATATATATATATATATATATATCTGTATATATATATATATATATATATATATATATATATATATATATATATATATATATATATATATATATGTATGTATGTATTATTCTTTCATTCTTTCCTTCTTTCTACCAACCCCTTCACATTTGCTTCGTTCATTCCACTCTTCCTTCTTTCGTTCCCACTCTCACTTTCCTGGCTTGGCTTTCTCTTCATTCTCACCTTCCCTCCTCTTTCACTTCACTCTGGCCGTTTTCTTTTTTCTCTCGTCCCTCCCTAATCCTTCTATCCCTCTACCGCTACCTCTCTCTCTTCTCTCTTCATGTGGCCGGTGTTCGGCCAAGCCTGACCTTTCTTTCTTGGTTCGACTACCATCTGTGCAACATCTGTATTCCTCCCTATGCCTGTTATCGCCTATGTCCCTGCCGTAAGGCTTCACTTCCATATACGCCAGCTTAATTTAATTCGTCCTTAATCGAAAGACACCTGTTGTTAATGTCATTTTTGCATTTGTATTTATGTACCATTTCTCCGTTTTTTCCGTCCTTGTTTTCGTCTACATTCGCTGCTTTCTTCCAAGGAATCTAGTGCTCTTAGCTTAGTTTTTCCTTGGGGCTGGCCAGATTGGAGCAATCTCGAGTATAACCAGCCGAAATTGCAAAGATAATCTGGAACTCGACTGAAGAAAGAAAACTCCGAATGACCCGTACTTGTTTTTTTGTATCGTCTGTCTGGACGTATTGTTGTCCCATTTTTATATCATCTAATTGTCTGGATGTTTTGCGTTCTTGTCACATGTTAGGTTTTCCATTTCATATAAATATAGCGGCGTACTTACAATCTGGTCTCTTATATATATAGACAGATAGGCACACACGCACTCACACACTCACGTACACAAACACACACATATGTATATAGTGTGTGATGGATAAATTGTCGCCATTTTATATTTTTAATTTCGAGCATGAACATTGTTTGCTTTTGATCTTGGCGAGTACTCAGTATAGTAGGCACCAGTTGGGCACCGTCTGTGAGAAAAATAGCACCATGACGCAATTCACAACTGGCTTCGTCCAGTTTCCATCTACCAAACCCACTCGCAACGGTTTGTTCGGCCCGAAGCTATAGTAGAAGACACTTGCCCAAGGTGGCATGCAGTGGGACTGAACCTGCAACCATGTGGTTGGGAAGCAAGCTTCTCACGACAGAGCCACGCCTGCACCAATATATATATATACATATATATATATATATATATATATATATATATATATATATATATATATATATATATATATATATATATATATATATATATATATATATATATATATATATATATATATATATATATATATATATATATATATATATATATATATATATATATATATATATATATATATATATATATATATATATATATATAAAATCTACATAAACGTGTGTTAAACCACATCTATACTATGTTTTCTCCAGGTTTATACTGGACATATTCCATACACATTTAATTTATTCTGGGCAGAAGTTTCGTGACATTCTGTGATAACGTTGGGGGATTAAATTATAAGCCACTTCGCACTTTTATCTCACAAAATGTCTATGGCAAAGTAGAAATATAGTTAAACATAACTGGTTTAATCTATCAAGCAACGTACGTATTACCACAAACATGGAAATATCATATCACCAACAGACCTCGTCTTCTGTCGATACACAATTACTCTCTAAGCTCTTCAACGTGCAGTTATTCATGTTTGGATTAACTGGAGGTTATTCACGTATTGAAAAAAAATTGCTTTCCTAGTTCAAACATTACAAACGGGAACAACCCACTCACAAAAACAGATATAGAAAGTCACACTTCCAGCAATCAATCTCTAACTATCGAAATTCGTTCATATATCCGCTCCAGGGATATCCGCTTCGTTAAATATTCGTATACCACACAATCGTAATAAATCAGCGTAGCATTGATAAAGTTATATGGTTATAAAAGTGAACACTTTTAAGAATCGTTTCTTCAACGTCTCCCCTGATATTGGTTAAAGAACAGGAAAATACATGTCCCTGTCATAATTCGTCTGGAAATTCGAAGACTCATGGTTGGTATCTCTTCCATTAACATGAAATAGCTATAGACTCAACCCATTCTTTAACGAGGTACCGAGCTATGTCCGTTGCTTAACTGATAAGGTCAAAATGTGGCATAGCTTATTAGAAAATTAGACTAATTAATGACTATAGAAGGTTCTCTATCTCTAAATTCTCAAATGTTTTAATTCGTGCAAATAGTGTCCAAATAATTGCCTCTAAAAATCGCAACTTCATTGCTCTTTAAGACAACAATTATGAATAAAGCAGTAGTTCAAGGATAATGACTTTACAGACACTTGCAAATATGATCAAGTAACCAATCTTGACCAATCGCAACAAACCTAGCTTGTACATGTATGGGGTTAATAATGCCAACTATTATTTCACAACAATATCCGCCGAACCACAACAACGGAGACGTGTCTCGTGCGCAAAACTCTCTGAAATTCAGAGTAAAGATAGAGGGATCTCATAAATATTTTTCAAATAAATATAAATTCTACTTCGTGAATTTAATGGCCCCACTGTTCTATCTTTCTATTTACACACACCAATGCTTGCTTACATATAAACAATTGCAGTGTGTAAGGTGTTTATAAGCCATTTTAGAAACATACAAAAACCGTTAGATTCACTTCAACATTTAAATTTAATTTGCCAAAGTATTTTCGTCGCTTTGAGACCGTGCAGCACGGAATTTTGTCAGTGAACAGGTCGCGGTCTCAAAGCGACGAAAATATTTTGGCAAATTAAATTTAAATATTGAAGTAAATCTAACGGTTTTTGTGTGTTTCTTAAATGGCTTATAAATACCTTCCACGCTGCAATTGTTTTCGTTTCAACACACGATCTCAGATCAGGTCACTTACTATGCAAGTACATCTCCGTAATATATATATATATATATATATATATATATATATATATATATATATATATATATATATATATATATACAATGCAAAATGGGACAAGAACGCAAAACATCCAATATATATATATTTCCAGTTGATCCGATCAACGGAACTGCCTGCTCGTGAAATTAACGTGCAAGTAGCTGAGTAGTCCACAGATACGTGTACCCTGGACATAGTTGTCGGGGAGATTCAGTGTGACGCAGAGTGTGAAAAGTCTATCAGGGGAAAGAAAACATGTGAAAAATAGTTTAATAGTAAATTATTCAAACATCATGGGATTCATACAAGTTACCGTTAACCGTTTTTGCCTTATATATCTTTATTTGTTTCCTAATATGTGGACAAAACAGTCAAATAAACGGTGGTCAGTGTGGACTATCAACAAGAATTATTTTTCTTTGAATATATATTTCCTGGGCAAGCGAACCTAGACTTGCTATGCATGTCCATTTTATCTACCATACATGCAATTTATGGAAATGATGATTTTTTTTCTTCAACAAGATGACGCGGAGACATGCGAACTTGCTTTGACGAGAATTTGCCAGGACACTACATAAGAGGAAGAGGTACAGCTGAGTTACATGTACGTTCCCCTGATTTAACACTTAAGAACTTGTACTTACATGGCGCCCTCAGAGATGTCGTGTATCACTGAAAACTGACCACAGTGAAGAAATTGAAACGGCATGTGCAGCAATCTCAATGGACGCTTTGATCGATGTTACCCAAACACCATTTTGAGTAGTTCCCCTCACAATGTAAGTCTTTGGAAGGAAATGGAGAAAACGGCCACAATTTTAAGCACTTGAAATTAGAGAGGTTAACGTTAAAGTGTTTTAATCACGTGATATCTGAAAAAATTTGTATTAAAATATTTCTACGAGTTTCTCTTTTCTTGGAGTGTGTATACATGTTTTGGCGGACCCTGTATATAAATATATTACAAACGATTGTTTTCAGGTGAATGAAGTTTACTGATATTTAAGCTTTAGAATGCTGAATGCATTAAGAGGAAAGTCAAAACAAAGAGCACTAACAAAAACCAAGAGAACTTTGATATTAATTTTACCAAACAACCATGAAACTTGCCTTCATAATGGCTTTCATTCTATCAAATATTTAATCAGTCTTCCCCTACAAAGGATTGCAAAAAAAAATGAGCGACGTTACCGTCTGGTTTCTCTCATGTCTCTAGCCTTTAAGATAGATTTCACTTGACTTACTGTTTTTCTTCCTCTCTTGCTCTCAAATACCATAGACTTGTCTATGATTTGCGTCTTTCTTCTTCTTGCTGTCTTAATCACACTATTGTCTTCGTCTTAGCCTTTTCTCTGTACCACGCACTCATAATACTGTCGCTGTATGGTTCGTCTACCTCTTGTTTCTCTTTCTTTACTCTCCCTCAGCCTAGCATTTCTGTGTCTTTTTAGCTTCCATTTTCTTCCATACTTCTCTCTTTAACAAACTCCAGCCGCAGGCAAGCGGTAAATATTGTGATTGAAGTAATGAGCGTCGCGTTTGAAGTATTGTTAAATAATGAAATTATTAATAATAAGAAAGCCAAAACAGTGCATTTCACAATTTCTATAAATTGGTATAGTTAAATAAAGTATACTGATATTACCACATTACAATACTGTATTTACAGCAATGAAGAAGAAAACTGGACACAAAGATAACAAAGCAACAATAATTTGATGTTAATTCTGCTTCTACAACTCAGCCATGAATCTTTCGCTTTAATTGACTCAGTAATAATGCATATAATTGTGAAGCGTTTGCATTATCATTTCTTTCGCTCTCTCTCTCTCTCTCTCTCTCTCTCTCTCTCTCTCTCTCTCTCTCTCTCTCTCTCTCTCTCTCTCTTTCTCTCTCACTCTTTCTCTCTCACTCTTTCTCTCTCCCCCTCTCTCTCTGTATGTATATTTCTGTGTGCTTATGGTGCTGCCTATGTGTGTTTGTGAGTGTGTTCCTGTGTACAAAAACATGAATAGATATGTGTATAGGTATATATACGCATGTGCATATATATATGTATATGTGAGACAGATACATTTATAAAGATATATCTATATTTGGTTATATATCTTTATGTATTTGCATATATGTGCATAAATATATATATATATGTACTGTATATAAACAAGTTTGAGTGTGTGTGTGTAAGTCAACACGACTGTGCCTGTGATGAAGTTAACCTCTGGGAGGAAAGTTTACACAAATTGAACCGGTATATAAGAAACAACGGAAACGTCAAACACAGTGTCTCCCAAAACGATGTATAAACACTCTAACAGTTAATAACTTATCTGATTTTCATTTCACTTTAAATCTAATGAATTAAATTCAATGCATAAGAAATAATGTAAGAAAACAGACTAACCTTTGGTAAGAGGAAATTTAATCTGAATTGCTACTGGATGTGCAGAGATATTTTTGGAAGGTGTTTTGAACAGATCCCCCTATGCGACTTATCATCACTGGAATTAGAGAAAATCTATTCTCATGTCACAACATAATGTCCTAATAAAAACAGATAAAACACACATAAAAATAATTAACTCGTGGATACTAACATGAAACAAAACTTTTGACTACAACATAACGAATTAACATGTGATAGCTAAGGTAGGAGCCTAATAGTCAGATAAAACTTCGGCAGAAAAGTCATAAGATAGAACGCAGATGCCAAACATGTTTAAATTCCTGAAAATGTGCCCGTGAAAGTCTGCAAACGTCGAAAATGGAGTCATGAACTTTATTGGAATATGGATTTAGGACTTAGCCGTAAGAAGCAAATACGTAAATATGAAAAAAATCTGTAATAAAACAGACTAAATTAAGAAATAGTCGAACACAAAATTGTATAGTTGAAGAGAGAACTTAGATATTTGGTCATACTGATCCTAAAAAATAAATTTATGCATGTGCTTCAGAATATGTAAGAAAAAATTGAATGCTGCTTCTCCCAATTAACCTTGAAGAGAAGACAATTCCAGCTTCGTTATCTTATTTCTTAGAAATTTTAATTTGATGACAATATTGAATATATCTGCTGTGTTTTGGTCATCATATTTTCAACAAACCGGATGAGAAATTCTGCCTTCTAATTGGAATGACAATCTCATTTCATGGAAGATTTTCCTTTAACTATATTACATCAACCGTTAAAAACGAATTATATATATATATATATATATATATATATATATATATATATATATATATATATATATATATATATATATATATATATATATATATATATATACATACATATATACATATATAAATGATAACGCGCGCGCGTACGTTGATATGGTTAAGAACTGCGTTTCACAATTCTCAACCACAAGGTTTCGATTTCAGTTTTGCTCTATGAAATTTTTTGCATGTGATTCTACTATAGCCCCGTGCCAGCCAATAACGTTAGTGAATTTGGTCGACGGAAAACGCGCAGAAGCTAGTCGTCTATATGTGTGCTTTGTGTGTATGTGTGTGTGGAGTGAGAGGGAGAGAGACAGACAGACAGACAGACAAATATAAACAACGCAATTTGAAAATAAAAGAATAAGGTAACAGGAATTACGTAATGTCATTCATTAGCTTACGGGTGTTTCTACTGTAAGCTGTATTGTACAAAGAGCTAAGTGCTTGTGCAGATCCTTGAAAATGAAGCGTATATTTATTTCGGAAAACGTTTAAATATATGGAAAAGATCGCCAGCGATAAATACAAATACAGAAGATGTGTATAAAGTTTCACTTCCAGAAATATGCAGATTTAGATAATGATATGTACATAGACAGTCGCATAATGAGGCCATATGTAAATAACTATTCATTCGTATACAGAAATAAACAGAGTGTTTATATGCTAATCTACCCTTAAACAAATACATCCAAAGTGCAGCATTTCGGAAATTTTGAGATTAATGAATAACACAAAACTCTAACTTCCTTCAAAGTAGGGTCTCTGACTTCACTGCATCTATTGTAGCGTTCTAGCCATTTTATGAAGGATCCATGAATATCCGCGAAAGTGAAGATTTCCACGATCCGTAGCACAACTTCCTTCTTCTCAATGTCAGGTCAGCCACTGAGTATCTCTTTCAGCTTGGAAACTGTAAGGAGGGTGAGGTACAGATCTGATGCCCATCTCCGTCAATACCAGGACAGAATTGTAGACTGCTGCATTGTCCAAGTGCAGGTGTTCTGACCTTTCGTCATGAGATCACTTCCTGAACTCCTATAAAAAAAAACTCCATAAAGTACTCTTTGTTGAATGCCTGATCAGAGGGAGGCAAGTGGATGTTGGTAGTAACTTTGTAGTCGAAGAAGGGTAACACCACGAGCTTCTCGGTGAACGTCCTTTGCCTGGCCTTTTATGCCAGTGAAATACAGATGCACAGCTCATACAAGTTAATCCATAACCAATCTGGAGCATTGATATGTTTCTGTAGCGTTTTTGCCTAGTTTAACGCAAGACCTTTATGGCATAATGAGATGCGAAATTGTCTTCACGTCTTGACTGCATTCTGAAAGAAACCGGTCAACTGTGACAAGCAGTGTTGAGTAAATTGTGTTCAAAGTGTTGTTAGATCTGTTTCCTTCAATTTGGAGTAACAAGGTTTGGTAGATCAGCCTATTAGATGTATAGATGCTTATGTGAGTGGGTGTCTGGGTACATACATACATACATACATACATACATGCATACATACATACATACACATATATATTAGTGGGTACTTACGTACTACATATGTTTCAAATTAATTACAAAACATTATGTAACTTAAAGTTATTACATATTTGTTTTGTGCTCCTTCTCTTCAGTTACATTTCTACACTTTCAAAAGTAAACACATGGCTTGATCAAGCGACCAACGAAATTCATTCTCTACAAGGAAGCAACAATTAAATAGAAAGGTTTATGAATTACAGACGTGTTTCTAACTGAATGAGTATCCTTTCTTGTGGAGACATGTGGAAAGCACGAAGGAGATAAACACTAACATTATAAGGTAATAAAGTTCAAATTAACGCCCACGAAGCGATAAGAGCAAAAATGAAAAATAAAGAATACTCGATTTAGTAACGTTAGTAAGATAACTGAACTCTTAAATTCCTACGTGCAGACACCAAAATATAAAATAACATGAAATGAATTATGCAAGTACACAAATCTACATTCCGCACACACACACACACACATATATATATATATATATATATATATATATATATATATATATATATATATATATATATATATATATATATATATATATATATATATATATATATATATATACAACGATGAATAAACAAATGCATGCATGTACCATTACACATATACGTGCAAATACAACATATATGCACACGTCTATGTACACAACCACATATGTAAATACACAACTCATATACACACTTCTATATATACACCCAGTTACCAACTGATTTATAATCACATAAGTAGCAACATTTGTTGCTATATACTGCAGTTGTAGAGTGACGGTCATCTTATCAGAAATTCTATCTAATTCGATACGGGACGAAATGTATAGTTGATTAATAAATTTTATTGATCGAGCTTCATTAAGTTTGTGTTATCTATACAAGCCGTGTCTATGCTCGAGGCTAACCAACTCGATTATTTTGGATCTCACTACTTTATTACATACATACATACATACATACATACATACATACATACATACATACATATATATATATATATATATATATATATATGTTATTTACACCACCTGTCCTCGTCTGTTGTTATTTTTTGTATATTCTCCCATATATATATATATATATATGTATGTATGTATGTATGTATGTATGTATGTATGCATGTATATGTAGAGGGAGACAGAGAGCGAGTGGGGAAGTGATGGAGTTATTTTACGATAAAGAACAAAGAAGACCATTTCAAGTGTTCGCTGATACCTGTTCGCAGTTGAAACGATGCACTAATTCTAGCGAGATAAGCGAAATAAATAACATACCCATACACATGCTCACACATATATGCACATAAGCACATGTATTTTTATATCTGTATGTGTATATGCCTTGTATGTATGTCCGTATGTATGTTGAAATGTAAATACATACAGATATACGCACGTATATAGATATGCATGTATATGTACATATATATCTGTATATATATATGTGTGTGTGTGTGTGTGTGTGTGTGTGTGTAAGTGTGTGTGTGTGCGTTTGTGTGTGTGTGTGTGTGTGTGTGTGTGTGTGTGTCTATGTGTGTGTGCATATATATATATATATATATATATATATATAAAATATATAGTTTTAGGGAAAATAACCAATTTTCAAGAACTCATCGATGAAAATCCACTATCACATATAGAAAAATTAATAATTAAAAGCACAATAAATGAGTATAATATAAAGTAAAGTAAATATCATAAGATAAATGAGTTCTTGAAAATAGATGAGTTCTTGAAAATTGGTTATTTTCCCTAAAACTATATATTTTATATATACTTTATCTATAAGGCTCAATTTAATCTTAATTTTTTATAAATTGATTTTAATTGAGTTTTTACCTGTAATTTTGGATTTTGTCCCTAATATTATTATATATATATATATATATATATATATATATATACATATATATATGTATGTATATATGCATTCATATATATGTCTATTCTTTTAATTATTTCAGTCATTTGACTGCAGCCAATCTAGAGTACCATCTTAAGGGGTGTTAGTGGAAGAAATCGACCCCTGGACTTGTTCTTTGTGAGCCTGGTTCTCATTTTACCGGTCTTTTTGTCGATCCGCTACATTAACACACCAACATCGATTGTCAATCGATGGCGGGGGGTGGGACAAACACACACACATACACATATAGAAATATATACATATATATATACGACGGGTTTCTTTCAGTTTCCGTCTGCCAATCCACTCAAAAGGTTTTGGCCAGCCTCAGATTATAGTAGAAGACACTTACCCAAGGTGCCACGCAGTGGGACTGAACCCGGAACCATGTGGTCGGGAAGCAAGCTTCTTACCACACAGCCACGCCTCTGTGTTTGTGTGTGTATGTGAGAGAGTAGATTTGAGTCGAAATTTGAACGCCGTAAAAGTACAATGTATGGTATACTTTTTGAAAGGAGAGAAAAAAATTAAGAATAGTGTTTTATTAAAAATTGGAATGTTACGACGTACAATATTTCATATATATAGTTTCTCAGATCTAACATTCAAAAATTGAACACAATGTATGCTACATATTCTGCGCACACACACACACACATACACATGTATATATACATATAGGGAGAGATAGAGAGATGCATACATACATGCATACATACATGCTTACATACATACATAAGACGTGCATAGAGAGACAATTTACATGTCTATACGACTCTGTATATTTATGCATATGTTTTGTTGCGTTTTATTTGTAAACTAGAAACACTTTATTTATTCTGGCTTATTATTCAGCGTGTCTGATCAATATCCTTTCTGATCATTCCCCCCTATGAATTATAGAATGAATTGTGATGCTGAATTTCCTCAATGAAGTTGCTTCTAGTAAAATTTGATAATAGTATAGCAATATAGTTTGGTTGTTGTGACATATGCAAATATGTGGCAAAGCTATGATTTATTATAACAGATCAAATGGATATATGCCGGGTTGTTAAAGTAATAGGATTTTTATTGAAGATATCATTAGCTAAAGTGAGCGGCGGCATATATGTAATTTATATAACATACATTTTCTGCTAAAGGTTTGTTTATACACTTTTGGATAAATATACTAATGTATGTATGTATATATGTGTGTACATAAGTACGTGTGGTTGTGTGCAAGTTGCGTAAATAAAATGTCAGATAATAGATTTCGACTGAAGGCAATGACAATCTCAGTGGTATTAACTGATCTCTATATGAAATGGCTTAAGTTAATTGAACATTGCTGGCGTTTGGAAAAACTTCTCTAAATACATCTGGTTTCTACGGAATCTTCTGAAGGTCCAGTCGGTTTATATATATATCTGTGTATATGTATGTGTATGTTTATGTGTGTGCGTGTGCGTGCATCTGTGTGTGTATGTATTTGCAAATATATATACGTGTTTGTACATATGTATGTATATATGTATGCATGTACGTATGTATGTATGTACGTATTTATGTATGCATGTATGTATGTATGTACGTACGTATGTATGTATATGTACGTTTATATGTACGTACGTACGTATGTATGTATGTATGTATGTATGTATGTATATGTATGCATGTATGTACGTACGTATGTATGTATGTATGTACGTACGTATGTATGTATGTATGTATGTGTATGTATGTATGTACGTACGTACGTATGTATGTATGTATGTATATATGCATGTATGTATGTATGTATATATGTATGCATGTATGTACGTACGTATGTATGTACGTACGTATGTATGTACGTATGTATATATGTATGTATGTATGTATGCATGTATGTATGTATGTATGTACGTATGCATGTATGTGTGTCGCTGTTTGCCCCAGTCTCCTCTTTCCTTATTTGTATTGACACTATGTAATTGCAGGAAATTTAGTTACAGTAAATTACCGGTTGAATGCCCAGGTAGAAGTTTTCACCCTTGAGCTAGAAATCAATACTTTTTGTTGATGTGTATTCCCAGATCAATCGTTGTCGAAATAAATTATAATGGGACGCGTTCCACCCGTTATAATCCAATTATTTGTATACCAGTCATTACATCGTTCAATAACCCTTTAACTATATGGGTGGAATGATCTTTTGAGAAATTTCACTGCTATGTTCACTTGATTTGGGGACTATATAGGACCTAACTGTTGAACAAAATTCATTCGGTCCTGTCTAGCCCGACCAATTGTTGGTTATCATTTTAGAAGCTCTAGTAATCAATAATCTTAATTGATTTCTGTTCTCTGTCGCAAGCAGTAAAGCCTCGGTGTCTGGTCCTTGATATTACCAGAGCAGTCTTATGTCGACCATGCTTTTCATCCTTTCGGAGTCGATAAAATGAGAAGAGCTTGATTGTTAGGAGTCGACGTAATCGACAATTTGTAAACTATATTAATCTTTTCTGAACAAAGCAAAATTACTTATGACCAAGTCGCTCCCTCTCTCCCTCTCTCTCTCTCTCTCTCTCTCTCTCTCTCTCTCTCTCTCTCTCTCTCTCTCTCTCTCTCTCTCTCTCTCTCTCTAAAGAGTATAAAAGAGGAATTAAGATGCATGATTCATAGACGCAGGGCATGATTTTGATGGTGATACATCAGTCAGATTACACACGATTTTCGAGAGAGTCAAATGTTTTTCTAACCCCTATAAAACTGCGGACCTTATACCGAAATGAGACTAAAATATATAGAATTTCAGCTGAGCAATGGACTGTTATATCCATTTTCAAAGAATCATATTTGTATTAGATTGGTATATTTTCAAAATTGCGCAAAATGGTTTTCAAAACAGAGTATGAATGAATATACAAAATTATAAGGTGAATAAGAATAGTCGCTTAACAGCATTAAAACACACGAACCCGTACAGAAACCCACACATAGAAACATGTTTATATGTGTATGTGTGTGTGTGTGTGTGTGTGTGTGTGTGTGTGTGTGTGTGACAGAAATGTCCCAGAGCACAAGGCCAGACAAATAAGAATAAGATTCCAAGAGAGAGGAAGATCCTCATGAGATGACGGACGAAGGTTGTAAATCGACTCAACCAGTATCCCAAAAGTAGCGAAAGGTCCCGCCTAAAAACGACACTGATGGAGATTGAGAAAAGGCTGCAACAATCCTATGTGAGGGAGAGAGTAGACAAAGAAGCCTGGGTTATAGAAAGCATTAAGTCAAACCAAATGGCCTTCTTTCATTACGCGAAAGAAACATCCTCGGTGCGCTGCAAGATAGGACCCCTCTTCCAAAAGGAGGGCTTCCTCACAGATAGTCCAACTAGGATCATTCAGTTACTGAAAGACCAGTTCAAAAGTGTCTTCACTACCCCTTTGGAAAACAGACAAGTGAATAAACCAGTGGACTTCTTTGCCACCTCCCCTATAACCAACGAGGCAGTTACGATGGAATGCATCGACACTAGCTAAGAGAATGTACTACTAGCTATAGATGAAGTGGACACAAACTCGACTGTTGGTCCTGATGGTTTCCCAGCAATCCTCCTCAAATCGTGTAAGCGTGCCCTGGCAAAACCCCTCCAGATTCTCTTCCAGAGCTTTCTTGCAAATGGCAGACTGCCAAGCAAGCTGAAGGAGGGAATAATATGCCCAATCCATAAAGGGGGAAGCAGAGCAGATACAAAAAACTATAGGCCTATCTCTCTGACTTCACACATCAGCAAAGTCATGGAACAGATAGTCAGAGGGAAACTAATCGCATTCCTTGAAAAAAATAACTTGCTGAGTGATACCCAGCATGGCTTTCGACCAGGTAGGAGCTGCCTGACCCAGCTCTTACAACATTATGACTTGGTGTTGAGGCAGTTACTCAACAACTCAAATGTGGACGTAATATACCTTGATTTTGCAAAAGCTTTTGACAAAGTGGATCATGGTATGATATGCTACACACTGCTTGATCTTGGCATAGCTGGAAAACTTGGAGAGTGGTTACATGACTTTCTGAAAGATAGAAGTCAGGCAGTAGTGGCTAATGGAGCCACCTCTATGAAAACACAAACTGTGAGCGGTGTTCCGCAGGGCACTGTCTTGGGACCTCTGCTTTTTATAGTAGCCCTCTCGGATATGCCTTCAAGTGCCCGGATAGCCACCTTTGCAAGCCACGCAGGCGATACGAAAGTCTTACAGAAAATACAGAACCCCAGTGATGTTGCACATCTGCAGTAGCAGTTAGACTCAATTTACAGATGAGCTGAGGATAATAATATGCAGTTTAATGCTGAAAAATTCCAACCCCTGCGCTACCAACGTCCAAAACTTACAGAGTACACTAGTACGCAGGGAATTTCAATCCCAGAGCCTACATCAGTGAGGGATCTCTTTCCAAGTGCACATTACCAGGATGGCGACAAGGTGCAGACGACTGGCTGGATGGATCCTGAGAACATTCAGAACCAGAAATAAGGAAACCATGATGGTCCTCTGGAGGACATTCGTCCTCAGCCGCCTGGATTACTGCTCACAGCTATGGTCACCCACCAGCGTGAAATTAACAGTGGACCTTGAAGCAATCCAGAGAAAATTCACAAAGAAGATTGTCTCTTTGCAACTGCTTAGCTATTGGGAAAGGCTGAAACCGCTAAGACTCTACTTCCTGGAGAGAAGGCGGGAGAGGTATGCAGTAATATACATCTGGAAGATTCTGGAAGGAATTGTGCCAAATTATGGCATTGAAAGCTACACCAATGCCAGAACAGGACGACACTGCATATTGCCAAAGATCCCACCAACACCATTGCGTTTCAGGACCAGTTACTGCAACAGTTTGGGTTTCAGGGGCCCACAGCTTTTTAATATTCTCCCAAAGAGCCTGAGGAACCTGCACAAAGTAGATGCAGGGGTTTTAAAATCAAAGCTGGACCTCCTCCTGTCGAAAGTCCCAGATGAAACTACCTCACGGCAAGAGGTGCAAATGAGGGTAGCTACATCAAACTCTATTCTTCACCAAGCGCCACATATTGGAGGAGGCTCTCCGTAATAACAATGTAGCAAAACGGCGGTGCATCAGCATGGCCGTAGCTTTGAGCTGAAATTAGAGGAAATGAAAAATATATATATATTTATGTATATATATATATATATATATATATATATATATATACAGGGAGAATTCACAATAAAACAACAGACGATGACAGGTAGTATAGAAAACAAACAGATGTATTAGTATAACGCTCGCGAATTGAAAAAGTCTTTAACGTTTCGAGCCTACGCTCTTCCACAGAAAGGAACACAGAAAGAAACAAGGAGAGAAAAAGTGTGTGTAGTGTTTAGGCAAATGCGTGCGTGTGTGCTTGTAGAATTTTATATATCCGAGTATGTATGCCCATATATGTATGTATGTGTGGATGTATATTTTGAGGGCACGTAAGGGCACATCCATCTCAACAAGATCTAGGAGTCGATATAAACATATATATGTGTGTATATACATCCACACATACATACATATCTGGGCATACATACTCGGATATATAAAATTCTACAAGTACACACGCACGCACATGCCTACGTTTAACTTTTAGAATTGTGTATATGTGAATATATATATATATATATATATATATATATATATATATATATAATTGTGTTTGCATATATGTTTGAGTGGTCGCGTTTTGTATGCATGTAACTATGTATGTATGTATGTATGTATGTATGTATGCATGTATGTGTGTGCGTGTGTGTGTGTGTATATGTGTGCGAATTTGTGTGTCAGAATGAATCATGCGCATAGCAGTATTTTTCTAGAGAAACACGATTTTCCGCTTATACCATTTTTTTTTCCTCTTTCCCACTACCAAAGCAAATATCACACAACAGAGAAAGTTGCTAATTGTGATCTATTATAATTGTCATGTATTATATCTTAATTTGAGAGAATTCAGTTTTGCTGAGGAGAAAATTTTACTGGAGGAAAACTATATCAAAAACAAAAACTTAAAAATATCAAATAAGAAATAAAAGTATTTTTAAAATAAATATTTCATAAAAGAAATATTTCTAAATAAAAATTGTTAGCAGAATAATAATAAAATATCAGAAAATATATATAATACAAGAAATATACAAATAATAATTTTAGAGATGCCACAAGTAAATAATAAAAAAAAATGTACTATTTTCTGCAGTAACACCAACGTGTATGTAACAAAAGTGAAATGTAATGTAATCCATTTTGAAATAACTCGGAATACAGAACGGAAAAATGCATCATCATCATCATCATCATCATCATCATCATCATCATCATCATCATCATCATCATCATCATCATCATCATCATCATCATCATCATCATCATCATCATCATCATCATCATCATCATCATCATCATCATCATCATCATTACTAAGGTAGCGAGCTGGCAGAAACGTTAGCACACCGGGCGAAATGCTTAGCGGTATTTCGTATGCGGTTACGTTCTGAGTTCAAATTTCACCGAGGTCGACTTTGCTTTTCATTCTTTCGGGGTCCATAAATTAAGTATCAGTTACGCACTGGAGTCGATGCAGTCGACTTAACGCCTCCCCCAAAATTTCAGGTCCGGTGCCTATAGTTGAAAGGATTATTATTATTATTATTATTATTATCAAAGTGGCTAGCTGGCAGAATGGTTAGGATGTAGAAAAAAAAAATTGCTTTGAAGCATTTTTCTGTCTTCAAGTTCTGTGTTGAAATCTACTCGAGGTCGACTTTGCTTTTCATCCTTTCGGGTCGATAAATCAAGTATCACCTGAGCAAAGAGGTCGATTATCCCTCTCTCCACAAATTTTACGCCTGACAATGATTATCATGTCTCTTCTTTTTTTTTTTTTTCGTCTCAGGTTTGTTGGAACTCCTGGTGTCTTGCATGCGTAACGGGTTGCTGCCTGCTGCCGACAGTACCATACAATCTGTTATTTTCAACTACCCAATACTTGCCTGATTATTCTGGCCGTGCCAAAGAGGCAAGCTTTTTGTAACGGTTCTACTGGACGTTCTATTCCAATTTCCTTTATTCCACATGATTCCTTCTGATACTGTTCCTAAAGACCCAACAGTAATTGGCACTATCTTCAATTTCGTACTTAAGAGGATTATATCTCTCTACTTTTTCGCC
>NC_142928.1:186630097-186662597 GCF_046866305.1 Octopus bimaculoides | reverse complement strand
TTTAAAACTTTGCTGTAATGTGGCTTAATGGTTAGGGTGTTTGCCTCACGATACTAAAGTAAGTATGTAAGGCATTGGCTTTTACGTTACTCCAGTTGTTTACTCCAGTTGTTAATGAGAAGTAAGCAGGGTCTGAAGCAGTTTTCTTTCCCCCCTTAATTTCTTCTCTTTTCTCTCTCTCCAACTGTGTCATCGTAAATCGACTATTAGTCAGGGATAACGTGGCCGAGAGAGTGTATAAGTTTGTTTGCGACTACTTAGTCATATAGAACGGTTTAGCAAAATCATGGGTACATATTACCAACGTATTCTCGTGAGTGAATGATGGTTGACTGTGCTTGTAAATGGATGTAAGCATGATTCTGTCATTAAGGAGTTCACTCCCCAAATACGTTCTCCTAGTTACAATATCACCGTGGTTTCGAATTTAATTTAAGGAAACTCGCAATTTCGAACAGAGCGAGGGAACATAGCCAATAAATGTTTCTCGGAAAAGAAGACGGCGAGCTGGCAGAATCGTGAGCATGCAGGGCAAAATGCTCAGCGACATTTCATCAGTCTTTATGTTAAATTCAAGTTACGCCGAGGTTGATTTTTACCTTTCATCCTTTTGGGTCAATAAAATAACCACCAGTTAAGCACGATGGGAGGAGAGTAATAGACTTACACGCTTCACCAAATTTGCTGGCCTTGTGCCAAAATTTGAAATCAATATTTTTAGGCAAAAGTATCTACGAGTTGGCAGAATCGTTAGCACACCGGATAAAGTACTTAACAGCATTCCGTCCGTCTTTTCGTGCTGCGTTCAAGTTCGGCTGATGTCGACTTTGCCTTTCATCCTTTCAGGGTCCATAAAAATAAGTACCAGTTAAACACCTTGGGCCGATGTAATCGCCTTACTCCTACCACGAAATTACTGGCTTTATGCCAAAATTTGAAACCAGTATTTCTCGGAAACGGATAAATGTTCTATTCAAGAAACATAGATTGAGAGTGCCAGCTGAAAGAACGCTACAATGGTAAATTCCTTTATAGCATTTTTATTCTTTCCCTTCTTTTACTTGTTTCAGTCAGTTTGACTGCGGCCATGCTGGAGCACCACCTTTTAGACGAACATATCGACCCCAGGACTTATTCTTTGTAAGCGTAGTACTTATTTTATCGGTCTTTTTTGCCGAACCGCTAAATTACGCGGACGTAACATCGGGTGTCAAATGCAGACACACAAACATATACATACACACACACATACATATCATTAATAAGCAACCATTAACCATCATTATTAAGCAAAATGTGTAGAATATCTTTTGTCTTTTCTTTTATCTTTTACTTGTTTCAGGCATTAGACCGTGGCCATGCTAGGGCATCGCCTTGAAGAATTTCACTCGAATGAATCAACGCCAGTGCTTATTATTATTTTTTTAAAGCATGGTGCTAATTCTATCGGTTATTTACTCTTATAAATTCTTTAGATTAACTCTGATGAAAGAAATAGAGATGATTGTTATGGTTGGAATTAACTCGCTCATACCAACGAATACCTTCTCGAAACGGCCGAAAGACTTCGCACCTGCTCAAGAGTCTTTTTAAAATCATTTTATACCAAAATCCTCATCTATTTGGATTGCCGCTATACATTCATCATGTGTATAGTTTAATATCCTCAGTGATTTTAATACGGACATACAACCTCGCAAGTACATTTACATATTTACATATTTTTATATTATATCTTGTGTATATGAATGCACCTAAGTATAGTGTGGAGTATTCCGACGCTTTGAAATACATTGAGTGAATATGAACACTGACCTTTGAAATTTGTTCTCTTTTATATATATATACGTATATATCTGTACATTCGTATATGTATCGCTGCATATATATATATTTGTGTGGATGTGTAGTATTTAGTTTTGTTAATAAAATAACACGTCATTTCCTGGTGGTAGAATTCTATACTATTCTAAAGTATGTTATTCTATAGAATTAGTAGAGTTAAATGTATTGATCATGTATGAGTGAGTTGACTGGAACATCAGCGATGGAGTCATAAGCGAATAAGTCACAGATATTTTATTATAAATAAGTCACCTGAGTGGCTTATTCATAATAAAATATCTGTATGCGTATATGTGGGTGGATGTGTGTGTATGTGCAACTCTTTGTATGTGTATGTGTGTGTATGTTGTGTATGTTTGTGTGTGTATGTCAGGGTAACTCATATATATATATATATATATATATATATATATATATATATATATATATATATATATATATATATATATATATGTCCATATAGGTAGATAGATAGATAGATAGATAGATAGATAGATAGATAGATAGATAGATAGATAGAACTATGTACGTTTTGATTTATGTACATGTCTACTCGTAAAATATCGGTCGTTATAGTAATTCCTCTTTCTCTTACCGTTACCACCGCCCTTCACTAACAGTGGTTACTTCTTTCTCACTCCTTTTCTCTCCGATATTTATTTACATATTTTTTTTATTTATGTATTTATTATCTTTGCCGCTTTTCTTCACATACAACCATCACCATCATCATAGCAAACATAAATTAATCACCATCATATGAAATCTAAAATGTAGGAAAACATACGATATATGATGTGTTATACTGAGCTTTCAATTTGAATCTCAGATAATTTTTCAAGGTTTTCCAAACTACTTGTTAGATCAAGGTCCGGCAAAATAAAGTGATTCAATCAATTAAAATTGCTTTTAGCTAATTTTATAGATTTTTTTAGTTTCCATCTGATGCTAAAATCAGTGAAAATGTTTTAAGTTAAGTAAACTTAAGGTTCTATAAGAGATTGACAAATCAGACTTGAAATCATTGCATATATTTAAGAGTTTATTACAAATTTTACTCGACAGCAGAGAGAATTACGAATAACGACTAAATGATATAAAAAGATAACATTGGTATATGTATTAGCAATGGTGACATCAACAGAGCCATTACCATTAAGCAACACAACCAATATACGAGGGTGTCTTGAAAGGCCTGGTTGGAGGCCTAAACTTCTGAGTTCTCTTACAGAGCTTAGAAAAATTGAAGGACTGCTGCAATAAGTGTGTGAATCTGAGAGGGGGATATGTTGAATGTAATCATAATTAACTGATCCCCTTGTATTTTCTTTTATCCAAGACCAGAAACTCTACAGTACACCCTCGTATTTAACAGGCATCACTTCGAGTCTCCCTCATATCTCGCCTCTCTCTTTTCTATCTGATTATATATGTATATATATATATATATATATATATATATATATATATATATATATATATATATATATATATATATATACGTGAAGTATATTTGCCACCAAGATTTAGGTATGATGAGCAGAATTTAGGCTAGTTGAAATATCTTTGTCACATATTTCAATTGCTCAAAAGCAAATACACTGCAATTACCATGGAGGAAAAATTTCTTTTATGGTAACAAGGTCTGAAAACACCCGGTTCAGAATGGCCATCTATTAGGAAACCCAGACATAGATGCTTCGAGATTTTTAACTCTTGTCAATGAGATGTAGCTAAGAGAGGCAACTCTTATCTATATGTCATTAACAAGAGTCAAAAACCTCGAAACGTCGATGTCTGGGTTTCCTAATAGATGGCGACACTGAGCGAACCGGATGCTTTCAAACCTTTTTACCATACGAGAGATGTTTAATCCACGATAACTGCAGTGTTTATGTGACAAACATATTTCAACTACCTTAATCCTCTCATATAAGCACGCATATAGATCGTAGCAGACGAGAATCGTCTACCATGGGCCCCAGAACTCCCATATCACGTGATTTCATTCTATTGGAAACCATCAGTGGGAGGCGTCCGGTCAGTGCATGCCAATCAAATCTCACTACTATGAATATATACATTATAAGAGGATCTGTCAAGGCTAATAACGCAGTATTCAGTGTGTCATGTTAAGTTGGGTATAAGATTACCTTTTCTGTATTAATGTTGTTTTCGTCGCTAATAATTGATTTGTAATAAGCCAGTTGCCTATTTGCAAAATCAGTGTCTCCAAAGATGTTGATATGCTATATATCGTAGCAGCGAGATTTGATTGGCATGCGATGTCCGGACGCTTCCCATTGATGATTTTCTGCTACTAGCCTTGAGAGGCTCTCTCAAGGTGAATAATGCAGTATGCGGTGTTCTAACAAGAAGTCCACGTTATGATCCGTATATATATATATATATATATATATATATATATATATATATATATATATATATATATATATATATATATATATATATATATATATATAGAGAGAGAGAGAGAGAGAGAGAGAGAGAGAGAGAGAGAGAGAGAGAGAGTTCAGTGTATAATCCTATCATGTGGTGCTATTAAGTTAGACACGGTCTGGACCAATCTTTGGTCGAAGCATATCTAAGTTCATATATATATATATATATATATATATATATATATATATAACCATTTGCTTTTTTATCAGCATCATCATCAATGTCGCAGTCACCAACACTACTACGATACCAATCAATACAATGATGTTTGTACATAGAAATTCGTTTCAGATTTTGGCACAAGGCCAGCAAATTTGGGAATGGAGTTAAGTCGATTACATTGTTGCCAGTGCTTGATGAATACTTATTTTATCGACCCCGAAAGTTTGAAATGCAAAGCCGATCACATCGGAATTTGAACTCAGAGCGGAAAAGAAAAAAGAAATACCGCTAAGCATGTTGACCGGCGTGCTAACGATCCTTAATTTTTTATTGCCTACAAAGGGCTAAACATAGAGGGGACAAACAAGGACAGACAAATGGACTAAGTCGATTACATCGACACCAATGCGTAACTGGTACGTATTTAATGGACCCCGAAAGGATAAAAGACAAAGTAGACCTCGGTGGAATTTGAACTCTGTGCATAGCGGCAGACGAAATTACCGCTAAGCATTTCGCCTAGCGTGCTAACGTTTCTGCCAGCTCACCGCCTTTATTTGTATGTAGATATTGAACACTCTGAATCTTATTGAGTGGAATAAGCTTTACTAAAGACGGTTTAATTATTCATAAATATATCCGTCGAGTTCATTAGCTGGCCTTATACACAATAACCTCTCTGGTATGTAATGTCTAACGTATCGAAAAATCTCGACTGGCTGATTTTATTAGACTAGTTTAGACTAGTACCTCTGTTGCTTTTATATCAAGATTAAAACGGCTCTGAATTAAGTTTTTTCTTATCAGCTATTCGGATAATATCGAATGATCAAAAATGTGTGACTCACTCTTAAAATACTCGTGTATATGATATATATAATGTGCAACAGTTAATCTAGACACGTCGTTATTTCGCTCCTCTTTTATTTTATTTTCGCCTGTTTTCTTTCCTCAGTGCTTTTTGTAGATGTGCGTAGGCTCGAAACGTCAACGACTCTTCTATTTTCTTGAGCGTAAAACTAATATACCTTGTCTATTGTTCCCCCATTTGTCTCTGTCTTTTGATTTTCGTACAATTTTGAACCGTATACCATCTGTATACAAACGTGAAATAACATTAACTCTAGTATTTTGTCACAAAGAAACTACTCAAAGTGACTCGTGCGTTAAAAATACAGAGCTTTGCTCAGAACGTTGGTGGATTGCCAACACGGTCTCAACCTGACTTGGCTTCCTCAGCGACGAATATGCCGGTCGTTCTGAGTTAAGCCGAAAATGCTTGTCATGATATAGAAATCAATAAACGAAACATTTACTGATTTATCAGAAAACTAACCAAGCTAGAATTAAATAAATATACGCATTCAAAACAGATGAAACAGCCTTAGGTTAAAATACCGATGTGTATAATATTGATAAGGAGCACACAAAGGTGGTTCGGCATATTATAAATATATTAACTGTTCCACGGACAGAGCATTTCGTTTTGCAACCATAATATATTACGAAGTATAATAAATGTTTACAAGTCATTACTGTGCTTATTTTTGTGCTAGCAGTACGGTGTTCTCATGATTAACTTTATCCTACCAAATTTTCTATAAGTCGTAATTTTCAATGCTATCCCTGAACTCTATAGAAAATTTTGGTGTTAAAATTAATTATAAATATATTACGCACCGGTGTTTAAATCTGAGGCCGTTTCAAGTGCGTACGTTATATTACTTACTATGTTACATAAGCACGATCTATTCATATTTAGACCTATAACAAATCTTTGTTCTATTGTCTACATTTCCTCTTTGGTCTCTGTCTCATTACATTCACTTCTTGATTTTTCTCTCCCTTATGACTCTTTAATAATTTTTTTTCTTTAATGAGAGAGAAAAAGAAAGAGAGCGAGAGAGACGGAGGCAGAATATAAGAGATGTAGCACGAGGGGGGGGGGGGGTAAAATGATTTTTAAATGTTAACTATTGATTCCCTAAAGACTGTGATATCGATCAGGATTATTTGTCTAGCAAGAAGCTATCAATTATTATCAAAGTTATCACGTCTCTTCAATTGCATGTTACACCAGATATTACAAATTTGTCCAGCAAAAGCATTGAATATTACCTTTTTTCTTTATTTTCAACGGTTCAAAGGAAAAAATAAACTAAAGAATTTTTGAAAAATACAAAAAATAATAATAAAATATGAAAACAATAAAAAATTAATTAATCGATGAATTACAATGAATTATTTCCGATAAGAGTTTCCATTAATTTTTTATAACACAGTTATTTGATAGTGTTTTATTTTTTTAAATTTTTATTGTTTCGTTGTAATTTATTTTTTGCTACAAAACTGGAAATGTTCTTGAGGATAGGATAATTAACATTACCTCTAGCAGCTAAAACATAAAATAATGTTTACATTTCTCCTGGGAATAAAGTGTAACAGACTACGCATATGCTTATAATTAATAGCAAAACAAACGTATATTTGATGCTTCCATTCCACACTTGATCGTAAGTGTGTAACTATAAACATTGCAGATAACTAAATCGATAATTTGACGGAGAACCATTTACATAAATATAGCTTTTGCCTTACTAACAGTTTAATAAGTCACTGAAGCAATATAAATACCAAAAGTACAAATCAACCATGAAAAAAAAACTACATTCGAAAAGGAAAAATGTGCAGAGCAAGCAGCGTTGCAAAAGGGTGACAGTTAAACAAATATAGGATGTGAAAATGATTGCCGTGAAAATGTATTTGTTGAAGTTACTGTAACCCTTTTTGGGGTATGGAGAGAAGTATTGTTGGGAGGCATGATGATATGCACCATTAACAACTCATTTTTTCTTCTTCAAGAGAAAAGGCAGTGTTCGTGATATTTTTCAAGCCCTCAAAAGTTGATCGGAAGAGAGGGAGGAAAAATTTATCCTCGAACCAGAGACCTGGTTTGGATCGTCTGCAACAGAGTAGCCTCCGCTAAAGGCACTAAAAAAACTATTCGGAATACAGGAATAATTACATAAGAAAAATACGTCTGTAATTCTAAACAACAATAAAATAATATAATGGTTCGAAACAAAGTCTTTTGTTGAGTAAATTATGAAAAGAAGTCTTGGGGATTTTGAATGCGCAGTGTGAAGCTTGCCAGAAGAGTTATAACCAATCTACAATAAGCAGATGATTTGTTAACCGAATCTAAAAGCGAATTATCTTATATCATGATAAGACTAGATATTGCTTCAAATAAAAACGGTATGGAAATCAAGTGAGATGAGAGTAGGGTGTTGGTGAAAGGAGAAGATGGAGAACAAACAAACATAAATGGCACCAACATTGATGTCACCTGAATCAATGGCATTCAGCTGATATCAAGGAACACATTCCCTTATTTGGGTCCTCAAATCAACGAAAATGTAACGTGAATCCGAGATAGAGGAGAATTGCAACATCACTCGGCACAATTAGGGAAGATACGGAACAACGATCGACAAACTAAGGCTAATACAAATCTATGATAACTGTAATTGGCTGCATGGATGTGAGAAGTGGACATGCTAAAATAAAATTTGAAATAATACTGGGCACAAGGCCAGAAATTTCGGGAGAGGAGGCAAGTTGATTACATCGACCCCAGTGCTTAACTGGTACTTATTTTAATGAATCCGAAAGAGTGTAAAGATAGACGAGATCCCTCTAAGCTTTTTTCCCGGCGTGCAAACGATTCTACCAGTTCACCGCCTAAAATTTGAAACAATATTGATAGTTATGCCTCAGCAGAATTGTTGGCATAATGTAGAAGGAACAATGGACTAAATTAGTTCTGGAAATATTTTATGCGTTGGATGACAATGGGGAATGACTCTTACACATAACAAAACGAAGAACAATGCATGCAGGGATTCGGTCGCATCAGTAAAATAACTGCACTACTTGTAAATACAACTACGTTTGTAACAATGGAAAGGAAAATTAAAAGAAAGCATCCAAAGAGAGGTTAGCGCGACCATATTGATAGGTAGACCGAGATGAGAAAACTTATTGCACGAAGAAGCCGCAATACTGAGAAAGATCGTGGAGGTGCAATGGCCCAGTGGTTAGGGCAGCGGATTCGCGGTCATAGGATCGCGGTTTCGATTTCCAGGCCGGACGTTGTGAGTGTTTATTGAGCGAAAACACCTAAAAGCTCCACGAGGCTCCGGCAGGGGATGGTGGCGAACCCTACTGTACTCTTTCACCACAACTTTCTCTCACTCTTACTTTCTGTTTCTGTTGTGCCTGTAATTCAAAGGGCCAGCCTTGTCACACTGTGTCACGCTGAATATCCTCGAGAACAACGTTAAAGGTACACGTGTCTGTGGAGTGCTCAGCCACTTGCACGTTAATTTCACGAGCAGGCTGTTCCGTTTATCGGATCAACTGGAACCCTCGACGTCGTAAGCGACGGAGTGCCAACAACAACTGAGAAAGATCAGTAAAAAGAAAATTCAGTTGATCCAAAGGCTGAAATGCATTAGATTTCTTTTCGAATTTACGATTTGAATGTCTGGGGCATCGTATCCTATTATAACACTGGGCTGCTCTATAATCTAGGCACATAACTGTCAACAGCACAATCTTTTATATAGATACCACAAGGTAATATAACTCATTGGTCCAAGAAACAACAGTAGTGAAATATGACAAAAGCTCACAACCCTGAAATCGACTAGATATAGACTAACAAACAGTGGGAAAGAGATGATCTGCCATGATTGTAGCTTGAAAAATCATGCTTCATTTCTATACACAGTGGGATAAAGAGCTTGTATCATTATATCTAAAGCGAATCTAAAGCAAGTCATTCACGCGTGTTGGATTTATTAACGAAGCTTGAAACAGATTCATTAGAAGAATGCTAGTAGCGCATATTGATTCACTTTTAGAAGAGAGGTCAGGATGTTTAGCGATGGGTGAATCCTCAAGGGAAGTAAAAGCTATAAAGACGTGGAGAAGCATTGAGTACCATTAGGGATCAATCTGTGACCACTTTCAGGGGAATAGATTTCAACTAAGCCCCTCCCTTCAAATTTGCTGACCACGTACATAAATTAGAAGTTATTGATGAATACACTGTCAGATACAAGGATGCATTCAAGAAATAGTATTTATAAGCCCCACGATATACTGAAGTTTCAATTCCGTGTTGTGTATCTATTATATTTAATGTGTTTATGTAAAATGTGCATAGATGTGTTTCGATCGGCAATTCAACTATGATACGCAATAAGCATTTAAAAACACAGGCACGCTTTCATTCAAGAAGTCATGTAACCTTACCACGATGCAGTAATATTGATGATTTATCCTCTTAATTCTTTCAGTCATTTGACTGTGGCCATGCTGGAACACCGCTTTTAGTCGAACAAACCGGCCCCAGAACTTATTCTTTGTAAGCTTAGTACTTCTTCTATCGGTCGCTTAGTACTTATTCTATCGGTCGCTTTTGCCGAACCGCTAAATAACGGGGACGTAAACACACCAAAATTAGTTGTCAGCTGAGGATGGTGGGAGACAAACACAGACACACACATGCACAGACACCCTCACACACACACGCACACACGAAGCAACGACGCGGAATTTGACACAGAATGCAGACAGCCGGAACAAATACCAAAGACATTTGGGCCGATATTGTTAAAGATCTGCCGGCTTCGGGTGGTTTGAGGACGTAAGGCAAAAGCCTTGGAGCTAGGACCAATGACAAACGGATGGTACCCAGTGGTTCCTCCATCGGCTCAGACACGTTCCCGGGCGAATGAATGAATTTGCTGACGTTGTCAGCAAATTTGATGGAATAAAAGACACACGGGTATCCCAACTTCAATAAAGCATACCCATGAAAAATCATTTTAGCATATTAAAGTTTACGGAAGTCCCAACATCGCCTGAATTGAATTTTTGGAGACGTTTTGGGAAGAAAATGCCGCATATACGGCATAGAACATGATATATACGTTCGTTTCTTTTTTATTTCTTTGCAATCCTCAAAATTATTTATTTTTCTCGCACCCTCTTTCCATCCTTTTCTTCCTCATGACCTTGTCATATTCCGCTTAATTCACTAGATCTGGCCCTCACAACGTCCTTCCTATTTCAAGCAACTGGGCCCTTCTAAGAAACGTTTGCTACTCAATCTCTTTTCTATATCCCCTCCTTCATCGCTCCTTTCCTGCACAACACATATCACCTTCCACTATATTTACAGTGTCATACTCCTATAACACTCACACTGCTTTTCCCACCCCCTGCTCTCCCAACAGCTACTACAATACCTTACTATCTCATCGCTTCTTTTTCCATTTACCTTTCGACGACCATGGTATGAGACTCCATATCATTTCTTTCCGATAAAGTACAAGTGTCCGAATCGTTAGTTTTCCCCCCTCCTAACGGTAAATCAACTCACAGTAATTTGTTTCCTACGAAATTTTACGGTTTAACATAAGCATTGAATATATAAAAGGGAATTTAAATAATTTATAGCTTGTCAATATTAATTCTACCTTTCGGAAGATTTATGTATTTTTCATGCGCATTATTTTCGCGTTATTTCAAAGATGGTGATGCATTAGAACTGCATCGCAGTTAAAAACTTGATTAAAGATGCTGAGAACTGTGAATTGTCTTACAGTGTGTTATTGTTGTTATTGTTGTTGTTGTTGTCGCTGTTGATTTTATTTTTGTTGTTGTTCCTTTTATTATTACATTATTTTGCTTCCAGAGAAAATTGTTACGTGAGCTGCAGATTAGTGTATTTGTTGTAAGTGAAACAAATGCGAGAAATGGGATGTGTATCATATTTAGAAAATTTCTATACGGAAAATTACGCTAAACACACATTTCGTCTGAGAATATATCTAATTTTGTGAAGTTAATCTAAGAATCATCCACAGTCAACTGAAAAAGAGTAATACATAAGGAAAATGTAGAAAGCAGAGATGAAACATGAGCTTATGGCTGCAAAGAAAATGATATCTTCATAACGATTTACAGCTTGAAACTGAAACCGAGAAAGAACAAAATACGATGCAATTATTTACTTGTCATTTACCGACAACTTACAAAGCAATTTAAAGATATTCTGAAAACTACCAATGATCGCTGAATGCATCAAGAGCAAAATGATGCGACAATAAAGAGAATATTGCAAGGCGGCGAGCTGGCAGAAACGTTAGCACACCGGCCGAAATGCTTAGCGTATTTCGTCTGTCTTCGTGTTCTGAGTTCAATTTCCACCGAGGTCGAGTTTACCTTTTTATCCTTTCGGGGTCGATAAATTAAGTACTAGTTGCATTATGGGGTCGGTATGATCGACTTACCCCTCCCCCAAAATTTAAGGCCTTGTGCCTAGAGTAAAAAGGAATATTTATTAGCTTCTTTCATGACGGTGAGTTGGCAGAATCGTTAGCACGCCAGTCGAAATGCTTAACGGTATTTCGTCTGTCTTTACGTTTTGAGTTCAAATTCCGCCGAGGTCGATTTTGCCTTTTTCTCCTTTCGGGGTCGATAAATTAAGTACCAGTTGCGTACTGGGGTTGATCTAATCAACTGTCCCCCTCACCAAGTATTTCGGACCTTGTGCCTAGAGTAGACAAGTAAATAGAATACTGGTTCTAGTTATCAATGAAATACGAGGGTGACTCAAAAAGTAATGCCATTTTGTTTAGGACTGGAATAATTACCAACACAGGGACATGTATCATACATCAAAATGAAGCTGGTCCTCTGCGGATCACATCCCTACTTCGCAACATAGTCACCGTTTCTCTCAGTAGCAACGTTCCACCTTCGAATGAGAGCATGTATCTCTGCCACTTCTTCACTACAGTTTTCATTTCCTCGTCACTGGAATAATGTTTGCCTCTCAAACCCTCTTTCGTAGCACCGAAGAGTGAAAACTTCTAAAACGAAGACGAGTAAGAAGAGCCGCAACCGGTTTAATAGTTTCGGTATTTTATAATACTACTTTGTCATTGAATTGTTTCCGAGTGTTTTTTTTTTTTTTTTCAATTTTCTTTTCATGATAACAATCGACCAGTTTCTACAGGTGCTATCTAGGACTTTGTATACCTTTCTTGCTTGGAAACGTAATTGGTTACATTGACATATGTTGTTCCTGAAATATGTGCCTGAGTTTCTTTTATTTGAAAGAGCATTTTTAACGTAAGAGGCCCAGCATCCCGTTCGATCTAACAGGACGTTTTTTCTCAGAGAGGTTCTGTCTGTTGCAATTGAATATACTAAACCTTTCAGTCCACCTTTATTTTTCAGTTAACATTAACATACAGATGTTCCACTTAGTAGCAGTAGCACTGTACTTTCGCATCCGTTTTAAACCTAAAATTATGAAAAATTATATAAAATCCTTTCCTGCTTATATCAGGTACTTTAAATTACAATATTAGTGCTAAAATTAATAAGTTATTTTATCTTTCTAGGTCCACGAGAACTATTAATGGGTGAACGTACCAATTGTCTTTTCTTTGGTGGTTAACGTAAGTAGGGGAGGAAAATTACGCCTCCTTCAGACATTTGTTAGGTGAATAACGTACAATATGACCAGATGTATATATACCAGAGTAAGCACATAAATGCGAAACAAGGTGGAGAAAATAGTATTCGAATACAGGAGGTAAAGTAATATGGTTTATTAATAAAACTGCAAAGACACCACAAAAACTGTTACTCAGTGTTCCACGTTCCCGTTCGTCGAGAAACCAAAACTGTCCGATGAACGGGAACATGAAACTCTGAGTAACAGTTTTTTGGGATGTCTTTGCAGCTTCATTAATAAAATGTGTGTATATATATACATATATATATATATATATATGTGTGTGTGTGTGTGTGTGTGTGTGTGTGTGTGTGTGTGTGTGTGTGTGTGTGTGTGTATGTTTGAAGTGGTGTACAGAAGGAGGCATGATGAACCATTTGGTTTTGTCTTGATGAGTTCGATAAACGAACGAAAGCGCTAATAAATAATTATTCAAAACTCCGACTGCCTCCTTTCTCTCACTCTCACGCTCTCTCTCTCTCTCTCTCTCTCTTTCTCTCTCTCTCTCTCTCTCTCTCTCTATATATATATATATATATATATATATATATATATATATATATATATATATAAAGAGAGAGAGAAAGAACGAAAGACAGATACACGAAAACATACATTAAGCAGGAAGGACATGTCATTGAGTTTGCGAATGGTGGTGAAAGGGCATTTAGCAAACCTAGCTGACTAACTGATTGATTGATTGATTTATTGATTGGTTGGTTGGTTGGTTGGTTGACTGATTGGTTCATTCCTTGAGTGATTGGGTAAGTGAGTGTCTAACTGACTGATTCATGGATCGATCGATTGATTGACTGATTGACCGAACAATTATTAACACAATTTAGTTGATTAAATTGTTAAACAACTAATTCAAAATAAAGTAGTGTAATAGAACCAATGCGTGTGCTTATTATTGGCATAATGACCCATCTATGATGCAACGGAATGAAAAATTGGATATTGAAAAGATTGGATATTGAAACAAATGGATATTGAAAAGCAGAAAACTTCTTTGAATTTTTCTGCTTAGAGGTTTTCTGCTTAGTCTAAAGAGCTCGCTGTACGATCGCATTTATCATTGTCTTTACTGATTAAAATTCAACAGTGTTACTATGTAATGAGTAAAAAATTAAATGAGAACCTAAAATTAAAATTTTCCGTAGGCAGCACCAAAATGTCCTTTTAATACTGTAGCAGCTACAGAGACATGTTTATAAAGCAACAACGCTTCACCACACAGCATGGAACCTTCAAAGCGTCTTCTTCGAAAATAAATGTATAAAATAATAACTGGGAAAATATATTCCAATACAACTTCAAATAACCTACTGTAAAACTTTATTTATGCGTTTTCATTTGTTAATAAATGCGTTGAAACATTACAGTAAAAAGTTTTAAATAAAAAACACATCCACAATTCCACACTTCTATTCAAGCCAAATATGATTTAGCTCAGCAAAAGCAACTCAATTCCTTGTGAGAAAATAATTAGTAACGACAAATATTATAAATTTAACGAAATTCCTATCTGCAAACCAATTTAAAAGTCGTGAAATTTGCGTTTAAAAAACAAAATAAACAAATGGCAAATATATGCTAGCGGCAATAACAAATCGAAATGTTACAAACTCATTTACAAAGAAAGAGAAAATTAAATTTTGCTTCAAATCTATTTAGTGCGACTGTAACAAAAATGTTCCCAGACTCTTCGAATGACAAAACCCCAAACAGTTAACATATTTATTATTTGTCCCCTCCTCCTTGTTTATTTCTCTTTATCTTCTTTTATAGATATATATATATTTTATTTTTTATTTTTTTCATATTCTCTGTGATGTTTATGTTTTTGAAACTACACGACACATTAGGTTCAAATTTTTACCGACGTTAAAATAATACATCAACATAATATCTCTATCGTGCAGATTATCATTGTCATAGAGATGATGATTAGTGTTTGAAAATTAAGCCAATTTTAGGAGGTTTTAAGTGTCCCTGTAACTAGCTGTTCATATTTCGTACAAAATTATATTTTCTTGAAGTCCTACGCTGTTAAATTACACGTTGATTGGTATTCGTATAGCTCAAACATTGTATGTCCTATAACTTAGAAACACCGCCGAATATATCATCTTTATATACTCAGAACTGTGAAAATTTTATCGTCACACATTATTTAGAGACTGCGTTAATTCACACACGCACGCACACGCGCGCGCAGACACATACACATACTTGTGTGGGTATACGCGCGCGTAAAGACCCGAGTCGACACACACGCACTAACACACAGACATACACATACACCAACACACATACACATACACATACACCCATGAACGCACACACACACCTACACACACACACCCACACACACACACTCACACACATGAAAGACAGAGGAAAGGAAGAAAGAGATTGATACAAAAACAATTTCTATATGTTTCTATATGTATTCGTGTGTGTGCATGTGCGCGTGTGTGTGTGTGTGCATGCATATATGTGTGTGTGTGTGTGCTTGTATGTGTGTGTGTGTGTGTGTGCTTGAATGTGTGTGTGTGTGTGTGTGTGTGTGTGTGTGTGTGTGTGTGTGTGCGGAGGCGCAATAGCGCAGTGGTTAGGGCAGCGGACTCACGGTCGGAGGATCACAGTTTCGATTCCCAGACCGGGCGTTGTTAGTGTTTATTGAGCAAAAACACCTATATAACTCAACATCTCAAAAGATAAAGTCCTCGGAAATCTAGTAAGAAGCTCTACAGTAGCCAACCCCACACAACAAAGCATTTCTATACGCGGTCGCCGACGATGCAAAACCTGCCGCTACATTTAAAATGTCAACATAATCACTGGCTTTAAGACACAATATCATATTACTCATTGTTGTGTACATACATCAATGACTGATGCATCTGGACACATCTTCAGTGATGTGCATGGAATCATGGTGTGTTTTGAGTTTTTCAACATCATACACCATTTTCCAGGTGACCCAGCTGGAGCTGATCAGACCCAGCTTGTGTACAGATGGCCAATTAGCTACCCCATAGCTCTCTTCTTTTGATCCACAGTCATTTTGAAGCCCTCTCTGCCACATCGGTGGTACTGCGGATGGCCCTCCTCCTTCTCACTCCCTCGATTCCCAAACTGCTGAAGGCTCTGGTCAGGGAACGGGCTGTGAAACCTCTGCATCCTACCTCCATTGGGAGACACTTCGCTCTCCAACCAGCCTCCTGGCAATCACATTGGGGGAAAAGGACGACACCTTAAGGCGACGAGAAACATTTGCGCGCCGGGCGAAATGCTTAGCGGCGAGCTGGTAGAAACGTTTGCACACCGGGTGAAATGCTTAGCGGTATTTCGTCTGTCGTTACGTTCTGAGTTCAAATTCCGCCGAGGTCGACTTTGTCTTTCATCCTTTCGGGGTCGATAAATTAAGTACCAGTTACGCACTGGGGTCGATGTAATCGACTTAATCCGTTCGTCTGTTCTTGTTTGTTCCCTCTATGTTTAGCCCCTTGTGGGCAATAACGAAATAGGTATTTCATCTGACTTTACGTTCTGAGTTCAAATTCCGCCGAGGTTCACTTTGCCTTTCATCCTTTCAGGGTCGATAAATTAAGTAGCAGTTGCCTACTGGAGTCGATCTAATCAACTAGCACCCTCTCCAAAAATTTTCGGCCTTGTGCCAAGAGTAGAAAAGAAAAGGACGACGCCTTGTTTATCGCTTTCCGGAGCATATTCGGTATGCCTGGCTAACCTGTCAAAACTACAGACTATTCCATTACTCACTTATGCTACATCTACGCACATCATTGATCCACATTCTCAAATAGATGGAGGGGAACAGTACTTCATATTCGAACTTGACGCTTTCTCACCAACAGGTCTCAATGAACGTTTTTACTTCTACTCAAGCACCTTCTCCTAGTTCATCCAACCCTTTCTTATCCTTCAACTCCTCTCAGTTTATCTTTTCCCTTCACCTTACTCTCGAATTTGCCTGCTTCTTATTCCATTTCTCTTACCGCTAACCTTATCACACTGTTTCTCCTACCACTCCTTGTTTACGTGTGAAGTTCACACGGGTCTTCGTTCCTTATCGGTTGCTGCTAGTCTTTTTGTAAACTTAGAGGATGCAAAACTCTGATGTGTCTCATTTATTTCTCTCTTTGTAACTTTTTCCTGAAAAAGAACACTGTGCGAAAGGTTGATTTTTTCCCACTCCTCGCCGAGGCAAAACAGTGCCTACCTCATTAGATTCTGTTTATATAAATGTATGCGTATATGTCGGTGTGATGTGTGTGTGTGTGTGTGTGTGTGTGTGTGTGTGTGAAGCTCAAATTAGATCAATGTTTTATAATATATCAAACTTCTAGATAATTGCGAAAAGTGAAAAAATATACATCTATCGGTTAGAAGTATCGAAAAAACTCACTCATGAATCTAAAAGATTATAATATAAGAACTGTTATGACACTTTTATTACATTTAATGTTTCATATTTATTACATTTTTACTGCATAATGTTAATAAAAAATATACAATACTTTACATCTCTATAATAAGTAATGTACTGTAAGTTCGTATTATTAGTGTAAAATATTTATTGAATTAAATCTAAAAAAAAGTTAGTTGGTGCGTCTACATTCCATAGCATTAAACTCATTGACAGTGAGAATGAAGAAATTAATAAGAGTGATATATAGTGATAAAGCATTCGTTCTCAACCGGAGTTCATTTGACCTCTGGGGTTCCTTATAAGATAGAGGAAGGCTTCACGCAAGCAAAATAATAAATTGCGAACCTAAAGTGGTATATCTAGGGACCATGAAGAGAATTTTGTTTTAGACGTATTTATTGTAAAACACAAGACGGTTTCTTTCTCTAACTTTTAAAATAGGTCAAACTACCAGTCAGTGTGTGCTAAACAAAATAGAAATTTTCAAAGTTTCTATAAACTAGTTTTTAAACATCGAAATGCTATGGCGGTCCACCATATAATTAAGGGAGTTTATAAATAAATTTTTTAAATGGTTCGAACCACTGCTACAGAGTAATTGAAGTTTTCGTGTGGCAATCTGTCGGTCACGACGACGAAGGTTCCAGTTCATGCGATCAACGGAACAGCCTGCTCGTAAAATTAACCTGCAAGTGGCTGAGTACTCAACAGACACCTCTACCCTTAACGTAGTTCTCGGGGAGATTCAGCGTGACACAGAGTGTGACAAGCCTGGCCCTTTGAAATACAGGTACAAAAGAAAGAGTGAGAGAAAGTTGTAGTGAAAGAGTACAGTAGGGTTCGCCACTATCCCCTGCCGCAGCCTCGTGGAGCTTTAGGTGTTTTCGCTCAATAAATACTCTCAACGTCCGGTCTGGGGGTCGAAACCGTGATCCTACGACCGCGAGTCCGCTGCCTTAACCACTGGGCCATTGCAATTTTAAACAGAATTCGCAATGTGAGTTTTAACTATACCTATATTTTTACTGTGGAGGTGCAATGGCCCAGTGTTTAGGGCAGCGGACTCGCGGTCGTAGGATCGTGCTTTCGATTCCCAGACCGGGCGTTGTTAGTGCTCATCGAGCGAAAACACCTAAAAGTTCCACAAGGCTGCGGCAGGGGATGGTGACGAACCCTGCTGTACTCTTTCACCACAACTTTCTCTCACTCTTTCTTCCTGTTTCTGTTCTACCTGTATTTCAAAGGGACAACCTTGTCACACTCTGTGTCATGCTGAATCTCCCCGAGAACTACGTTAAGGGTACACGTGTCTGTGGAGTTCTCAGCCACTTGCACGTTAATTTCACGAGCAGGCTGTTCCTTTGATCGGATCAACTGGAACCCGCATCGTTGTAACCGACGGAGTGCCAACCAATATTTTTACCTCTCCACAGAAAGACGACGACGTGGATAAATAGTTTTTTTCTTTGGTGGTTAATATATATTTCTTCTGTAACGCCGCAAGCTTGCAAAACCATTAACACGCCGATAAAAGCGCCAAGCGACATTTCTTCGGGCTTTATGTTCCGACTTCAAATGCCACCGGGATCGATTTGTCCTTTCATCCTTACCGGTTGGAGAAAATAAATACCAGTTAAACAATGGGATAGATGTAATCGACTTACCCCTTCCCTTGAAATTGCTGGACTTGTGCCAAAAATTAAAACCAATGTCGTTACCGCGTTAGAAAAAATGCTCATCTGCATTCGTTCCGAACTTATGTACTTAGTTCGAAGGCTGCTGGTGTCGACTTTGCCTTTCATCTTTTTCGGTTATCGGTAAAATAAGTACAAGCTGAACGCTGGGGTGCGTGTAATAGACTTAGCCTCTCACCAAAATTGCTGTTCTTGTGTGAATATTTGAAATGAATATATATCTTCTTTCATTGTCTATCATCTACTTGTTTCAGTCATTTAATTGTGGTCATGACGGAGCAACGCCTCGGAGTATTTTCTCGAACAAATCGAGCCCAGTAGGAGTAGTATTTGTTCTATTGATTTCTTACGCCAAACTGCTGAGTTTCATGAATGTAAACAAACGAACACCAGTGGAGTGGAAGACAATAGTCGGACAAGCTTGAATAGCGTTTCGGTTAATAGATTACCTCAAATGTTTTTATTTTTCATTCCCTTTCGAAATTATCCCTAATTGTTGTTTGGAGTTTGACTGCTCCTTCTAGCGGGTTAGATGTCCTATTATGGACATCTCTCTTATGTGTTTAAATGTACACTGTATGTAGTTATATGAATAATATATAGTCTACTGACTAGTTTTTTTGTTTTTTTTCCTTCTCGCTAGACCACTGGTAGCAAGTAGAATTTCTAAATTTTTTGCTACCCTGAAATTTATTAATAATGGTATGATTTTTTTTTTTTTTCGCTAATTTCTGGAAGAAAATCGGCATTTTTTGTATTTGCTGCCGATAAGAAAAACCGCACATGCGCGGTAGATATGAAAAATTATAACATATAAGCACGAGACATGTTTCTATATAGTGCTTCGAATTTATGTGTTAGTCTTGGTTTTTCTGCTGATGATAGCTGGTCTTGCAAATTATTTTATTTTGCTAAAAATAGCTTGAAACCTTGGTTCAGGAAATAGATGGTAAATGTTTTTATTTTTCATTCCCTTTCGAAATTATCTCTAATTGAGGTTTGGAGCTTGACTGATCCTTCTAGCGGGTTAGACATCTGTCTGATGTGTTTAAATGTACACTGTATGTATTTATGTATATATATATATATATATATATATATATATATATATATATAAACAATTGCAGCGTGGAAGGTGCTTATAAGCCATTTAAAAACACACAAAACCCGTTTGATTCACTTCAACATTTAAATTTAATTTGACAAAATAACTTCGTCACTTTGTGTGTTTTTTAAATGGCTTATAAATACCTTCCAGCTACAATTGCTTTTGTTTCAGCATACGATCTCAGATCAGGTCACTTGCTATGCAAGTACATCTCCGTAATAATAATAATAATAATAATAATAATAATAATAATAATAATAATAATAATAATAATAATAATAATAATAATAATTATTATTATTATTATTATTATTATATATATATATATATATATATATATATATATATATATATATATATATATATACACTCTCCTCTCATATATATATATGAGTGGATGTATAATATAATACATCCACTTATATATATATATCAGTAGATGTATAATATATGTAAAGAACTGTCTGTGCCTGTCTGCCTCTGTCTGATTATGCATCTATGTGAATTCATGGGCATTTGTATTTTATTCTTTCCTTTGTCTTATCTTTAACTCTTACCATCTTAACTAAAGCCTGCTTCAATTTCGTCTCCCCCCTCTCTCACTCCCTTTTCTCTCTCTCTTTTGCGGTCTCTCACTCCATATCTATATATCTATCTACCTATCACTTTGCCTACCATTAACCGTTGTCTCTTCATTTGCACAAAAAAATAAAATACGACGACTTCATTTCTAATTTCGCTAGCGATTCCCGTGCTAGATTTTCACAAAAATTCTTGAAATATTGTAAAGGTAAGGGAAGATATTTCATTTCTGCCATCTAAGATTATGCTCTCTAACGGAAGAAAACGGGTAAAAGGTGACAGAAAATGATATAAGAAAGAAATTTCAATAGAAAATTTGTATTTTCTATTTTTATGTTTACATATACTTTATTCCATATATTTCTGTTATACACTACACTACACACACACGCACATATATATATATATATATATATATGTGTGTGTGTGTGTGTGTGTGTGTGTGTGTGTGTGTATGAATGCATGCATATATATATGTCTGTATGCATATATATATATATATATATATATATATATATATATATATATATATATATATATATATATATATATATGTATTTATTTCTATATATTTTTTCTTTAGCCTGTACATATATATATATATATATATATATATATATATATATATATATATATATATATATATATATATATATATATATATATATATATTTGAAAGTCTTTGTGGAAATTAGTTAATACAGTTTTTAAGTTGAAAGGGGAATTTTTTTTTTAAATCATTTCTTTTTAAAAGTTATAAAATCTTTTTTCAGAGCAAGTCTAATGTTTTTGGAAGAAGTTTTTTTCCCTAGCGTGTGTGAGCGCTTTCGATTTATGTTTTCAAAACACACGTGCTCTTGTATATCTACATACGTGCAAAGATACGTGTGTGTGTGTGTGTGTGTGTGTGTGTGTGTATAATGTATCTATCTATCTATTTATCTCTCTCTCTCTCTCTGTATATATATATATATATATATATATATATATATATATCTTTGCTCGTCTATTTTTTCGTGCATGGGTATTGATGGATGGATGGATAGATAGATAGATAGATAGATAGATAGATAGACAGACAGACAGACAGACAGACAGACTGACAGACAGACAGACAGACAGATAGATAGATAGATAGATAGATAGATAGATAGATAGATAGATAGATAGATAGATAATGACACATAGCAAAATCGACAGTGCATCGTACTTAATGCCTTACAGCATTTCGATACATATCTTCATTAATTCTTTATTGATATTTTCACTGGAGAAAAATAAATAACTTAGGAATGCTCTGTTGCAATTTCGTACGATACGCCTTATTACCACCAGTACATTCGAAATATGCCAATATCACATTTACAAATTCGCATTTGCTTCGTTATTATCGAAAACTTCTGTTTTTATATCTTGCTCTACATCTTAAAGTAACTGCTTTCGAGATTGATATCAAACTTTAAAACATAAACACATAAGTATTACTAAATCAACAGACGCAGACACAGTTTTAGGGAAAGATCTGTTCCCATGTCGTTCGTTATCATTACATCGGGAGTTTAATTTCGAATTGTAGACTGAGTATATTGAAGAATTAAAAATAAGAATGTATATCTGTGTGTGTGTGTGTGTGTGTGTGTGTGTGTGTGTGTGTGTGTGTGTGTGTGTGTGTGTATGTGTGTGTGTCTCTGTTGGGTTTGTGCGTATATATCTACCCGTCTGTCTATCAGTCTATCTATCAATATGTTCCTCTGTTTCTTTGTCCCTTTCTCTCTCTCTCTCTCTTTCTCGCTCCATATATCTACATATATATATATATATATATATATATATATATACACACACATATATATATACATATATATATCTACATATTTATATATATAAATATATATACATATATGTACAAATATATATATACATTTCCAATTTATTCTTTCACCCCGGCCACGATCTGGCATACACAGGTGCTTACAATTATCAAGTATACACACACACACACATATATATATATATATATATATATATATATATATATATATATATATATATATATATATATATACATATATATATGTATATACATATATATATATAAATATATATAGGAAAATGTAAAAAAGCCAGAATGCTGAACTGGGAGCATAATTTAATGAAGATTTTTTCTAACCGGTTTTCATTGCGATGAAGCAAATTATCAAGAAGAAGGAGAATGAAAATGTTTTTTTACAAAGAAGTACAAAAAAGTACAAAATGAAGAAAATAATATATAAAACAATAATATATAAAAAAAATAAATATACCCATACATTATATTGTCTTTGAGCTTTTGTAGTTCAATAGTAGTTCATGTATAAATTGGTAGGAAAAATAAGGATGCGTGAGAGTTGAGAGTTTTGTTAGGTTTAAAAAAAGGGGTTAAAAGTTTGTGTTAAGCAGGAAATGTGGTGTCAAAACAGGAAGTGTGTGTAAGGGGAGACAAGTGTTTTTAGTTAGAGTTATGAACTCTTTTTTTCAAAACAGGAAGTTTGTGTCTGTTCATAGAGAAATAAGGTCACTGAGGGGTGTGTGTGTTAAGAAATGGTTGGAATTTCTCGATGAAAAGATTCTCCTTGTTGATTCTTTCTTGTGTGGAGATTCTGTCTTTACATTGATAGAAAGGGAATATAATGAATTTAGGGTTTTTGTTTCTGGCGCAAGAGTCTATGTGGCCACTGAGTGGAATTTGGCGGTATTGAGGGAGGTTTATTAGTTCCTTATGGACAGCTACTCTTCTACGTAATGGGAGGCTCGTCTGTCCGATATAGAAGTTTTGGCAACCTGCGCAAGTAAGGACATAAATGAGGTTACTCGAGGAACAAGAGAAATTGGTTTTAATTTTAAACTTTGTTCCTCGTTTGAAGGTAAATTCAGAGCCTTCAAGTAGGTAAGGGCAGGTGCCACAATTAGGGCGTGCACATTTTTTAACTGATGGGGGTGGAAGTGGTGTATGTAGTTTGGAATTGGTTAATAATGTTTTCAAAGATTTGTGTTGCCTTTTGCATTTATGGACTTTGTGTGTATTAATGATATTGTTCATTTTCGGGTCTGTGGTGAGTAAGGGGAGGTTTTGTTTAATTGTGGTGAATGCTTCGATGTTATTGGGGTTATGGGTGGAGATGTATGGAAGTATTTTGGGGTTGGGTGTGTTATTATGTTGGTTGGTTTTTAGTGTGTTTTTGTCAAGCTCCTTGGCACGTTTTATTCCAAGATCTATGAGTGTGGAGGGATATTGGCGTTGTAACAGTGTTTTTTTGAGATCTTGTAAGCGTATTTCTCGAGTGGTAGGGTCAGAGACAATGGTTCAAATTCTTTTAGCTAAATTAAAGGGGATATTTATCTTGGTGTGTTTTGGGTGGCATGAGCTAAAAAGGAGGTATTGTTGTGAGTCTGTAGGTTTGTGGTAGATGTCGGTTGTGATTTGGTTATTAGGTGTTTTTATGATTAAGAGATCAAGAAAAGGGAGATGATGTTTGCTGAATTCCATAGTGAATTGAATGTTGGGATGTATGTTATTAAGAATGGATTTGAATTCTAGAAGTTTTTCATAGGGTTCATTCCATATGATGAAACAATCATCCAAATATCTTTTCCAGTTATCCATTAAAAAGATGTGGAAAAGGTGTCCAAATTTCTGACGTGAGGTTTCATATAGTGTTAATTCAAAAAAACCCATTATGAGGTTCGCAAGGACTGGTGCAGCTTTAGTACCCATCGCGATACCACATTTTTGGCGAAAGTATGTGTCTGCAAACAGGAAGTAATTGTTGGTCAGAATGAACTTAAGTGATTCTATGATGAAAGTTGTGTTGATGCGATTAGGAAATGTTTCTGGATGTTTGTGCAGCCAGAATTTAATTGCCTCAATCGCATATTCATGAGGGATATTTGTATAAAGGTTGACCACGTCAAAAGACACCAAGAGTGACTCCTTGTTTGTTGTTTTCGGGAGGTGATTGAGCATGTCAAGATCATCTCTGATGTAACTTTTGATGTGGCTTAGGAAAGGTTTCAAAAGAATGTCCAAGAAATTGCTTAAGCGATGTGTTTCGCAGGAGGTGCCTGCTATAATGGGTCTTAGTTTTAAATCTTCCGGTGCCTTGATGTTGATATAGATTTCAGAGGAGAGTTTGCAAGCTTCGGTGATGGATTTGTTCTTATGGATTTTAGGGAGGCCATAGAAGAGGCTGGGATTGCATTTGAAATTAGTGATGTAATCTTTTTCTTTGTCCGTGAGTCCTTGACCTTGCTGGAGTATAAGGGTGGTGAGGTTTTTGAGAGTTTTTTGTTGTTTATAGTTGGTGATAGTTTCATAGAAGGAGTTATCGTTTAGTAAGGAGAGTGCTAGGTGTTTGTAAAAATCTGTGTTCATTAGGACTACAGTACTACCTTTGTCAGCTTCTTTGATAGTAAGGCTTTTGTCCTGTTGTAAGTCTCTTAGATTTTTCCATTCTATGCTATTAAAGTTTGATTTGACCTTGGTTTTAGGTGGGGTAAAAGGGAAACTCTGGATGTGGTTGCAAAAATCATCCAGTGCTTTATTCCTTCCTTTGGAAGGTATGAAGTTGCTTTTGTTTTTAATAATTGAGTCATCCTCATTGTTGAAGTCTATGAAAGCTTCTGTTAAACGAAGCTTTCTGCAAAATTCTGAAATGTCATCCTTGATCTCAGGGGGGTTGGGTGTTCTTGGGGTGTGTGTGAATTTTAAGCCTCTGGCTAGGATGTTAATTTGGGTTTGTGTAAGGGTTTTATATATATATATATATATATATATATATATATATATATATATATATATATATATATATATATATATATATATATATATACATATATATGTACATATATATATATACATATATATATGTATACATATATATATACACATATATATACATATATATATACATATATATATATACACATATATATACATATATATATATACATATATATATATATATATACATATATATTCATATACATACATATATATATATATTTATACATATATATATATATATATATATATATATATATATATAATAATAATAATATTAGGGACAAAATCCAAAATTACAGGTAAAAAACTCAATTAAAATCAATTTATAAAAAATTAAAATTAAATTGAGCCTTATAGATAAAGTATATATAAAATATATAGTTTTAGAGAAAATAACCAATTTTCAAGAACTCATCGATGAAAATCCACTATCACATATAGAAAAATTAATAATTAAAAGCACAATAAATGAGTATAATATAAAGTAAAGTAAATATCATAAGATAAATATAATAAAAGGATTACACGTGTTTCATAACCAATTTTCAAATAGAAAAGAAATTTAAATTGATTAAAATCAATTGAAATTATCGAAAATAAATTCTATTCAAAAATATAGCTACTCGTCAGATCGTAAGTAGAACAATAATTAGATATATATCTCAACCAACAATAAGTACCAAATGAATTAATATGAAATACTTATTATATAAAGATAGAAAAATTATTTTTAAAATATCATAATATCAAAATAATAACCATTCAATAATCGTCCCTTCATCCATTATAATAACATGTATATTATATACAAAAAACATCTTACATAAATTATCATTGTTTTAAATTATCATTGTTTTAAATACAAGTTGAACGAAGTTTAAGTTTAAAATAATAATGAAGATAAAATCAGTACATATTTAACCGGTGTAATAGTTAAAGCTATACTATTTAAAGCTAAAGACGTTTATTTAATTATAATTAAAGATCAATTGAATAATAGAAAAATACAAGATTATTTATTTCTACAAACGTAATAATAAAAAATATGAATGAAAAAATTATGAATGGAAAAATTATGAATGAAAAAATTAGGAAAGAAAAAATTATTAAGAATAAAAGATTAAACTTTATATATATATATACAAAGTTTTGATTTAAAAGAAACTTTAACGATATTATAAACTATAAAGATTAATAATTAATCAAATATTATTAATCAAAAATAATCGAAAATATATCAACACTATTCAAATCGAAGTTCTAATATTATGTTGAAATGAAACTATAACTTCTAAATAATTTAGTGTTAAATAAGTTATCTATTAAAAATAATCTATAAAGAACCAAATGAATAGTATAAAAACAAGAATGCATATTATTTTCAAATAGTAGAAAATCTTTAGCAAAGTGAAAACAGTACTTATCCAAATGTATCTATATAGATATAGATATATAATTCGCTTGTAACTGGAACTCGAAGTAGAGAACACTTAAAATAATAGCATCGAAATATAAAGTGACATCGTTTATTATGTTTACAGAAGACATAAGATCGTGTCCAACGGGCAGCTTCTGAATCTTTCTATCTAAAACGGGGTTTTAAACCGATTTTTGCATGTTATTATCTATAGTTTTATTTACTTCGAATTCTAGTTAAAAACATCTGAACTCTCTCTCTCTCTCTCTGTATATATATGTTATATATATATATATATATATATATATATATATATATATATATATATATATATATATATATATATATATATATATATATATGTCTAGGTGAATGCAGCTGATGAGGACTAATCAGATTTACGTTGTGAAACGTATTTGAAAAGTCTGAAACTTGGGTACTGCATTATCCTTAATCTGGGTTGTTCATTTCTAATGTTCTTCCTAAGGTAAGACAAGTTTTTCATGTTTTGTTGCACACACGCATTTTTGCCAGTATATACGCAGTGAAGCTATACAATAGCGTTGTATTTATATCGATTGTTATTGTCCAGTAAATATCGGTACCTTGTTGTACTACTCTTATGAATATATATATATATATATATTAGCTATACAATAGCGTCGTATTTATATCGATTGTTATTGTCCAGTAAATATCGGTACCTTGTTGTACTACTCTTATGAATATATATATATATATATATTAGCCATGCTAGACCGCTGAAATCTACACGCTTTTTTCATTCTCCCTCTGTTTATTTCCTCTTATTCTTTTCCGCTGAAGAGCATAGGCTCGAAACGTAAAAGACTTTTGATTTTTCCCGAGCGTGAAACTAATACTCTAGCCTGTTGTTTATACACCTGTCTTTGTCTTTTGTTTTTCTATAATTTTCAACTGTGTGTGTGTGTTTAATTAATTTTGATTGTGTCACTCTCTTGTTATTCTGAGGTTTGCCTGAGACGCTCAGACTAGCAACGGACTGACTCGACCAAAATAGAATGCCGAGGCGGTTTGACCACATGGAGAGTATGGATGAGGAGCTGATGGTGAGGAGGGTGAGGAAGGCAGAAGTGCGTTGCAGCAGAACCAAAGGCAGACCTCGGTTTGTGTGGATGGATGGAGTGAGGAAAGCTTTGGTGGTTAGAGGTGTTGGAGTGAGAGAGGCAAGAGAGTTTATAAATGATAGGAAAGCTTGGAGAGTGTTTGCGGACGGATGAGTGAATTTGATGTTTCTCAAAGGAGTACAGAACCAGCATGATGCGGCGGCGGTAAACCCGATACGCTATCGGGCCCCGCTGCTGATATTTGATGTTGTTCAAAGGGGTATGCAACCAGCATGATGCAGCGGGGGTAAACTCGATATACGATCAGGCTCCACTGCTGATATCTGATGTTGCTCAATGGGGAACGCAACCAGCATGATGCGGCGGGTCTAAACTCGATATGCTATCGGGCCCCGCTGCTGATATTGAGGGTTGCGTTCTATGCCTTGACCCGAGCACAGGACGGGGCTCGCTTCTTTAAGCTGGGAAATGAATGGAATGCCTGGTGCGTATCTTGTTGTGTCCCCCCCCTCTTAAAATAAATGGGGACTTGGCTTGGGCATGTATACTCTTTTAATTGTTTCAGTCATTTGACTGCGGCTATGCTGGAGCACCAGTAAATCGACCCCAAGACTTATTCTTTGTAAGCCTAGTACTTATTCTATTGGGTTTTTTGCCGAACCGCTAAGTTACGGAGACGTAAACACACCAGCATCAGTTGTCAAGCTATGTTGGGTGAACGAACACAGACACACAACCACACACACACATATATATACTTACATATACATATGTATATATATGTATCAATATACTGAGTATTCTTTTTTGTGACGGCCAAAAATAAACGTCTTTGAATCTGACCAGATTTACCTCTCTTCGTTATTTTCCATTGAGGAAGGATAAAGAGTCAGAAATAGCTGACTGAGAATCGGAAAGCGAGAAGCATTGAGCAGATATGGAGTTTGACATCTTTTACCACGAGAGAGAATATTTTCTCCATAGTAACTGCAGTGAATTTGCCTTTAGAAGATAAAACATATGACAAACATTTTAACTAACCCAAAGTTCCCATTTAGACATACAGATAGATAGATAAATAGATAGATAGATGGATGGATGGATAGATAGATAGATAGATAGATAGATAGATAGATAGATAGATATAAAATAACGGGGGCGTCAATACGCAATATATAATTTACAGTTTGGAATCACTATCAAACCAAGTTGCCCCGAGCTCCACATAAATACAAAGAAAAATTCGACTAGAATTGATTCAATTCCATACAATCTCTGCGCATGGCGCCAACAACTCTACACATGGCGGAAGTACGAATTGTTTTCTGGAAAAACGTTTACTAAACGTTAAAACATTTATACTTACAGTAAAGTACAGTTGAAAAGAAATTGTCAGGCAAGGTTAATTGAGAATCCACTGAAAGCATAAGCGAAAATTAAAATTGGTGGGATGAAATAATTTTTTAAATTATTGGAATAACAAATTAATGATTTCTTTTTTAAATGAGAAAATATTAAAGAAAAAAATTAAAATATTCATAAAAAGTAATTGATAAAAAAATTCATAAAAATAATAATTGATAAAAATACTCTATAAAATTATTGAAAATGTTTTTTTTTTAATTAAGAGAAATTGATAAAATGTATAATACAAGATAAAATAATACTCATTGATAATAAATGAGAAATAAATTGAAAATTTCGAAATATTGGTCTGCACAGATAACATAGAAATTTGGGATTACAAATTGTGAACGCGATGAAAAGGGGCGGTGTGGATGTATGAAGATATGATGCCAAATTTAGCAACATTAGGAAGGGTTGGAGAAGCGGAGGGATAACAATGCCCTGTGCAATATTGCAAGCAAAAATGGTAGCATTATCGCTACGATAGTGACTAAAATCATAAAATATACTTATTGAGGTGGGGGTAGCTGATGAACGTACTCCTCTTGATGTTTAAGTAAGTTCCTCCCTACAAGAAATTATCAAGTATGAAATTCGTTTTTGATTTACAGGTCCCACTTCTCCTGTTACCATTTATATAAATTCTGTTTCTTTCAGTTCAAAATGTTCTCTTCGGCATTATATTTCAATTGTAAGATCTAACTTTGAAGCCTCGTTATAAAAAGTTTAGTGTAATGTTCTTCTCAACAGTCGATGATAGTTGCGTGTTCCTTTATATATGGAACCGTGTATGGATTTGAGCAATTTTAACATTCTTTATTGCAACAGCAGATTTATTTAATTGCGAAAACGTCTGCCTTGCATTTCAAGCAGTGTGTGAACTGCCCCTAATTATTCTCCTTTGCGCGTATTTGTTTCTTCTTTGTAACCTTTGCTCATTAATCTTGTCATTTTAGAAGGTTAGAAAAGCTGATCGTTTTCTCTGTAATCAGCTACTTGATTTGAGCGTTATACCTGTCAAAACTATCGTGGATTTGTTTGACATAAAATACATGGATTCGTGCAGGAAAACTACCCTTTACAGAGCTCTATCTATTTTCAATAATGGCCTAATGCAGAGGGCTGGCAGCTGATTTTTCATCTAGATGCTGTAGAAGTTGCCCTTCCTATGTTTTAGATATAAAAGAGTTGTTTTTGACTTCCATTGATACAGATGGTGAAATGTATCCAACATTCTCGTTGGCTTCTACTGGGGCGTATTTTCTTCTCGCTCCAATATTTATGTATTTTCATCACAGCACGTGCATAGGAGATGTCATCTCAGGAAAATAGCGAAGCAACAGGCCTATCAACAGTGTATACATTCATTAAGTATGGTATACAGTTGCTTATTTTAATTTATCAATGCCTCAATTAAGTAAACCGAATTTATCTTCAGCCTGTCGGCTTTTCGCAACATCGATATAGGTTATTCCTTGTAGCCTTCATCGAAAGTGAAAATTTACGCCCGAGAATGAGGATAGCTGCGAGTAGAGACCCTTGCAAAGGCTCAAAAGACTGAATTACATGTGTCGTTCTAGCTGGGTGCTGGTAGGACGGATATTCTTCTCCCTCCGTTAGCTTGGCTAAAGTTTCACTAAACCTTCTCTGACATGTGGCATTTGGTGAATGAATATGTTTCAGGCTGCTGCCCTCATCTGTGTGTTTTTTTGCCGCGAGCTAAGTTCAGCTGGAGCTCTCTTGACAGAAGGAGATCCATTTTTGCTTTGAAGATGCCTACATCCACCCCATGTAGGTCTCTCAGACTTTGTGGGATAATACTGAAGATCTGTGGCTTTTTAAGCCCAACCTATTTCAGTATTTAGTCCTGAATCCTGATGACAATATCGCGTTTTCAGCACTGTGCAGTGGCACACAGTTCTGTTTTTTGTATAACTTTCTATACCAAGGTTTGGTACAAATTCTTCTAAGATTTTCCAAATGTTTATCGCTGCGTGTCTTTTCCACATTCGTTCAAGCGAATAAAGTATTTCGTTTTTCAATTCCTCCTTGTAGTTGACGTGACGCATTGCGACCATGTTCTTTATGTAGATTCGCTGGCTTGTTTCAAGTTCCGTCGTTAATTTTATACAGTGCAGTGACCACAGGTGGGAGCAGTGATCTAAACGGCTCAGGACAAATGTCCTCCAAAAGTCCATCATGGTTTCCTGTTCTCTCGTTCTGAATGTTCTAAGGATCCATCCGTCCAGCCGTATGCATTTTATTGCCAAGTTAGTAATATACACCTGAAAAGATGCATCCATTACTCATATAATTTATAAAAATGTGAGTGTGTGTGTCTGTCTGTCTGTGTGCGCGCATATACATATATATACATATATGTATACACATGTATACATATATATATATATATATAATTTATATACATACATACATACGTTTTTTAGTAGCTTTTTGCGGTTACTAAGGTACCTCAATGCATTCATTCTAACAAGAATTTCCGTTTTGCTAGAATTATTCAAACTATTGTTGAATAATTACGAATTGTATTTATATGAAACCATCGGTGCTGTACTAACAGCGTTTAACTATTAAAAGAAAATAGTCGTTCACAAGTGTGATGTTATTGTGTTCGTTCCTTATAAACACACACACACACACACACACACACACGTATATATATATATATATATATATATATATATATATATATATATATATATATATATATATATATATATATATATATATATATATATATATATATATATATATGTATATATATATATATACACTTGCATGCATATGTGTGGGGGGGGTGTACGTATATATG
>NC_142928.1:186595097-186625097 GCF_046866305.1 Octopus bimaculoides | reverse complement strand
TCATAAGCCTCAAATGCTTCCAGTAGGCTACAACAGACTTCCAGCACTGTCTCCATCAAATCGAACGTCACCATTTGAATTGCCCACTTGAATTGCAACCATCTTCCGAAGCCCAATGTTTTCCACCGTCTTCTGTAATGCATTGTAACCGGAGTCCAGTCGTGCAACAAGCTCATGGTTTGTAAAATCGATCCCCTCTAATCAGTCTGTCAAATCGCTAGTGCTCAATAACGCTGGTTGCTATTGGTGGTCTCCTACGGCGTGGTTAACCTTCATTCTGATTTCTCCTCCTTTAAACCTTTCTATGGATTTATGCACATTATTCTTGTCCTTAACGTCATCTCTGTAAACAACCCACAGATTTCTGCAGACATCGAACAGCTTGCGCTGCTCCTTCTTCAAAAGGTCAATGATAGCACATTGCTTCTTATTGGAAGCGCTTACTTTGCTGCAATTAAAAAAGAACAGGCGGAAGAGTCAGGGTTGCTAGAGCGAATGAGTTACTCTACTTAATATATACCAGTTAAACAACATGAGGGGGTAAATAAACAAACGTAAGGTCTACCTTTTCATTGCTTCCAGTCCAACTCCCGTGTTTGTGCACCAACACACACACACACAAAAGAAAAACGCACACAGAGACACGCTAATATATGTGTATGTGTCTGTTTGGTTGTGTGTGTGTGTGTGTGTGTGTGTGTGTGTGTGTGTGTGTGTGTGTTGTGGGTACATGTGTTTATGTGCGTTTTTGTGCGCGGTGGGTTGGAGGTGTTTAAAAAATTTACGACGAAAATAAAAAAACAGTGAAAATAAAGCGTAATTACTCGCTTAACACTCAACGAAAGATGACGAAAGCTTTAAGTGTTTTTGGCGTTTTCGGTTTGAGATCTTTGGAAAGTTAAAGAGATAACAAAATGAAGAAGTGGAGAAGAAGGAAGGAAAAATTGAGAGTAATGGAAAAAAATATACAAGTTGTTTTGTGTCAAGTCATTTAGAAAAATAATAGTTCGAATGGTTGACGTGTATGTATGTGTGTGTGTGGTGAAGGTGCGTGGCTTAGTGGTTAGGGTATTTGGTTAACGAGTGTATGGTCGTGAGTTCGATTACCAGCGGCGCTTATGTCCTTGAACAAGACATTTTATTTCACTTGGTTCCAGTCCATTCAGCTGGCAAAAATGAGTTGTACCTGTGTTTTAAAGGGCCAGCTTTGTCGCATTCTTTTTCACGCTGAATCTCGCAGAGAAACTATTTTAAGGTTACGCGCATCTGCGGAGCGCTCAGCCACTTGCATATTAATTTCACGAGCTGGATGTTTCATTGAAAAAATCAACTGGAACCCTTGTCGTAATTGACAGAGTCCCAGCGTGAGAGGAGCTCTGCACACGTGCGTGTGTGTGTGTGTGTACGTTGGTGTGTCCATAACAGAATGGTTAAGAAATATCGTTTTACAACCATTAGGTTTCTACTTTGATGCCACATTGTAGCACATTTGGTAATTTGGTAATTATTTCGAATGAACCCAAGACTTTACAGCAAAATTTGATACATGGGATCTATGTGTAAACCGGCCGGATTGACTCCATCTGTAATTGAAAAGCCCTTCGCTACACACACCTTGTCAGGTAGTCATGAACAGTGTCATGCCGAATTTATTAGAAAATCGCGATAAAGGTGTATTACGTAACTGTTACATATTTAAAAAGGAAATTGTGATGTAACAAATGTTCTTATCTATTACAGATGAAGAAACATCTAATATTTGTAATGGATATAGGTCACAGTTCATCATTTCTAAGTTAAAATTATTAGGAATAATAATATATTGAATATTATTATTCTTTATAATTTTGACTTTGGCGTTAAAAGTGTCACAGGTGAGTCTGATGAAATTTTAAAACTTGAAATGTGGAGGATGACATTAAATCCAGTAATTGCTTCCTGTCAGTCACTCTGCTTGTCTCTGTCATCTACACCATTGTAGAAAATTTAAACGTAAACATAAATATGTATATGTATGCATGTATATATATATATATGTATATATATATATATATATATATATATATATATATATATATATATATATATATATATATATATATACCTACACACGCACACACACACATATATATATATATATATTTAATGTTTTAACCTTTACACTCGATTGTTCTCAACCGAACAATTACTATTATATATTTATGAACGTTTTGCTGATATTCTGAAGCAGCTCGACACAATATTTTGTTTTGAAGGCGATATCAATAGCCATATCGCTCAAAATATATTTAGCTATTATCTGATTTTAATCTCTTTTTTATGTTATGATAGACTGGAATATTGCTATTTTCTGGTCGTGTTTTTATTTTCATAAGCAATGTCGCGTGTTCTGCTTCTTTGTTGCAGAGCTGAAGATTATAAGAATGTTGCTTGTAATACTGTTTGTCCCTCGTATCACAGCGGCTAATACAGAATCTACCCCTTCAATTACGCTATGTTATAACCAGAGGTCAGTTTTGAAGTGTGACATCTGGTAAGGCGCTGACGGCGTTAAGTTGTCTGCTAAAAAGTTTTCCTTTAGAAATTTTGGGTTTAATTACAAGGAAATGTAAAATTCAACGGATGCACGCACATTTGTTACAAATCCATTTATACATCTAAACAGAAAATTATAACCTGATGAAATTTTAAAATGATGCGACCAATTTCATTTCACTAATTAATGAAATAAAGTTTGCTCAGCGAACACAAAATAAAACAATTAACGAGGACGCAGCGAGTTATCAACCTTATAAAATTAGGGGTCACGGGAAAATTATAACGATGAACTCATTCGCTTCTCCATAAATTAATTTATATCTTTTTAGGTCTCCATGAAGACAAATTACAAACGATTAAAAATGGGCATGAGACTCTTTAGAGTAGTAATGAGTTCTTTAAAACATTTGGATGGAATCTCTGAAAAATATGGCGGGATATTAATGGAGTAAGATTGATTTATCATTTGGAATTCCAATAAATTTTTAATGATGTTTGCCTTTCGAAAAACAAATAACTCAGTAGAAATGTTCGTTTATTTATTTATTTATTTTTATCTCAAGCGTAAAAGAGCAAACTGATGTCTTTAAGCTATGGTTTGATTCGTTATAATCCATCTTCATGTAATTTTCTTCCCTTAGGGTACAATGGAATATTGGTTAATATTATCTCACAACATTGCCTCCAGACGTTTTATCGAAATATTCTTTCTATCAAAATGTTTACAAGTACATCGCTGTAAAGAAAAAAAAATATGAGGAAAATAATTACGAATAAAAATGAATACAAACGTCAAAGAAAGACCAAATTAACGTTACGCAATTTTCCCTTAGGACGATAACATGTTACAGGATCGTTCTGCATGGAATAAAGTAAACGAAATACTAATTTCTTTACAATGTCTTGCTTTCATTAAATTTCAATGGTGTCAAACAGAGCGTCTTAACTAAGTTAAAGGGTTCAGTGAGTCGTACGTAAAAACATGTCGGTTTGTTATCTTAGAAATGTTTGCATAGAATTTCTAAATCCGCCATTGCGCTAAGCGCACTCACAAAGAGATGTACGGCTTTTTTCCATTATATGCTACGTTAATTGAGTGAGAAATTATTATCTCTTCTTGATATGGTGTTAATATGAGGTATAATTTCTAACATTGTGCATTAGTTCTTACAAATCATACAAACGTGATATACAACCCTAACCTCAGAATTAACGTCTTGAAGCTACTCACATAAGTCATTAATGAACAATATGTGTATATGTGTCTAAGGCCGCGAGCTGGCAGAAAGGTTAGCACGCCGGGCGAAATCCTTAGCGGTATTTCGTCTGCCGTTACGTTCTAAGTTCAAATTCCGCCGAGGTCGACTTTGGCTTTCATCCCTTCGGGGTCGATAAATTAAGTACCACTTACGCACTGAGGTCGATGTAATCGACTTAATCCCTTTGTTTGTCCCCTGTATGTTTGGCCCCTTGTAGGCAATAAAGAAATAAGAAACGTTAGCACGCCGGGCGAAATGCTTAGCGGTATTTCCTATGACTTTACGTTCTCAGTTCAAATTCTGCCGAGATCCACTTTGCCTGTCATCCTTTCGGGGTCGATAAATTAAGTACCAGTTGAGTTCTGGGGTCGATCTAATCGAGTGGGCCCCTCCCCAAAAATTTCGGGCCTTGTTCCTAGTGTAAAAAATAATATTTCAAATAGCGGAAGGCGACGAGCTGGCAGAAACGTTAGCACGCCGGGCGAAATGCTTAGAAGTATTTTGTCTGTCTTTACGTTCTGAGTTCAAATTCAGCCGTGGTCGACTTTGCGTTTCATCCTTTCGGGGTCGATGAATTAAGTAGCAATTGCGTACTGGGGTCGATCTAATCGACTGACCCCCTACCCAAAAATTTCGGGTCTTGTTCCATAGAGCAGAAAAGAAAAAAACACGTGATATGCACGCGGAAATTTTATTTACAGAGTGTCCTTATTGTTTTATTTTTTCTGTAGTTTTAGTCATAGGAACGCGGTCATGTTGGGGCAATATCTTGAAGGGTTGCGTCGACCAAACCGACCTAAGTGCAAATTTTACTGTTTGGAATTTATTTTAACATTAATTTTACCCAGGCGCTAATGTTCGCCAACATAAACAAACCAATACCAGTTATCAAACAATGAAGAAGACAAATACAACAACATGCACATATACAGACGCATACACACACGTATATATATATATATATATATATAATAATACAAAGAATATATATACATGTATACACACATATATGTACATACTTACATCTACATGTGTATATACATGCATATCAGGGTACAGGACGTTAGAACAATAAACTACAGACAACGGAACGAACACATAGGAAAACGGAAAGCCACTTGGAATATCCCTTCATCAGCTGTCTCTATTCTATCTAGACGTTTCGAAGACAAGACAGAACGTACTCTAGAATAGTCTCTTCCTGAGTAGTGGATCAACCCACTACACAGAGGATTCCAAGGTGGCAAACACAAACCAAGACAGGAAAAAATGGACAGTGAAAACAACATTCAAAAGCCGTACGGCCAAACGCTATATATATATATATATATATGAAAAATGTATAAAAAAAACAACATAACGCATACTTAGTTTAAAAACGAACGGGAGACAAACAGAAGGTCCGTAATTCTTCATCAGTTATCGACCAATTGGTAATATTCTGTTTCGCACCTTTAACGATAAGATTGAGTGATTTCCAATTGATGGTACCCGCAAAAAAAGTTGTCTTGCGGAGAATTAGGGACAAGAGCAAACAAAAAATAAACGGCACAGAATGTGACTTAGGATGGTGGATGAGGACGACCAATCGAAGAAGATACGGCCTTGGCGCCAAGGAGACGGGAATAGTGGGTTAAGGCTTAGAAAGTGTCTTGTAGGATGAAGAAGGGTGTGACAGAATTTGCGACTAGTCAGCTGGGCGACCAGTGTAAGAAAGGAAGAAAAGCGGGAACTGGCAGCTGGTCACGTGATAGCAGCAGGCAGAGGAAAAGGACAGCAGGGAAAGGAATAACAGAGAAAAAAAGGGAGGGGGATAAAAGGGGAACGAGAAAGGCTAGGAATACTAGAGGGAGAGTGAGAGAAAAGGAGTAGGTAAAAAAGGTTAGAATAGAAGTGAGAGGGAGAGAGAAAAATAATGGGAAAGAACGAAGGCAAGAGAGAGACATAGTATATAAGAAACTTGTTAATGAAAATTCGGTATATACTTATTGGGAGCCCATCGTGTGTGCATGCGTGTGTGTGTGTGTGTGTGTGTGTGTGTGTGTGTGTGTGTGTGTGTGAAGGATTCTCCCGTCGAAGTGTTCAGCTTTTACCGAGCTACCTGTGTAAATTATATATATATATATATAATCCACAAAAAATTCAGTGGGAATTAGAGATGAACATATTTGCTAAACCACTCGACATCCTAGAGAATTTATTGACAGCTGTTTCATAACCAGTGTCTACTTACATCAGTGATGCTAAATCTTCCAGCACTCGGGAGCTGCTGGATTCTTTGAACTGCTAATCGTTTTGTTATATGTATATGTAAATACATACATACATGTATATATATATATATATATATATATATATATATATATATATATATATATATATATATATATATATATATATATGCGTGTGTTTGTGTGCATTTGTGTGTGTGTACATAGATAAATAAATATATGTACATATATATACATACACAAATATATATATAAACATACATATGTATGTATGTGTATACATTCACACACTCACACACACATTCATATCTCTCTCTCTCTCTCTCTCTATATATATATATATATATATATATATATATATATATATATATATATATATACACACACACACACTATTAGGTTCTACACAAATTTCATTCCATCTACAAAATTCACTCACAAGCCATCGGTTGCCTCGGAGGTATAGTAGAAAACATTTGCCCATGGAACCGCATACTTAGGCGTAGTGGGATTGAACCCGAAACTACGAGCTTGTGAAGCAAACATCTTAACCACACAGCCTAGCCTGTTTTGAAAATTTCTTTCAAAACTTATTTATAACCAGATATACGAGATATGTTACATCAAATAAGTTGATATCTAACACCCTGCTGTTTGCTCTTTTCAATTGGTAATCTCTTGTTTCTATTTCTTCAATATTTCTATAAAAATTTTTAAAATGTCGGATATAGTTTTAATTTTATTCTTTAAATCCTCAACATTTATTTCATAACTTCAAATAAACATATGAAAGTCGTAGCAAAAAGTCTATGACTTTCGCAGCATGTAATATTTGTGAGGAATTTGATACAATTACACAGAGATGTGATATATCAGCGCAACAGGACGTCTATATATTTTCAATATAACATTTGACTTGTTATTCTGCTACGGTAGAGTCAGCTGAAGAAATCCATTGATGTGTTGCGGGGACCACAATTACTTTTGTCATCAAATTCTGAAGAAACATCATCGACTTTATATTTTTACATAATATAGTGTATTGCTAAATAAAGTTATGTAATACTGTATGTTTTAGTAAAACGCAACGGGATGTCCGTTCGATCACGCTAAATACAAGTCGAGCTAAAAGAACATTTCCTTATAACAATTTTTCTTCCCTTCATCCATAAGAACATTACCACCAAGGCCTCTCTCTTAATTCGCTTTCATAATTTGTAAATATTTGTGTAGATAGATAGATAGATAGATAGATAGATAGATAGATAGATAGATAGATAGGCATGTATGTATGTATGTATGTATGTGTGGAGGCGCGTGGCTTAGTGGTTAGTGTGTCGGTACCATGATCGTAAGATTGTGGTTTCGATTCCTGGACCGGTCGACGCGTTATATTCTTGAAGAAAACACTTCATTTCACGTTGCTCTAGTCCACTCAGCTAGCAAAAATGAGTAACGTTGCGATGGACTGACGTCCCATCCAGCTGGGGAATACATATGCCATTGAAACCGGGAAACCGGGCCCATGAGGCTTTAAAAGGGCGGATTTATTATTAATATTGTTATGTATGTATAACAGTAGATACTGAAGGTATTAATAATTGTACATTTCAAAGGTGGTGAGCTGGCAGAAACGTTAGCACGCCGGGCGAAATCCTTAACGGTATTTCGTTTGCCGTTACGTTCTGAGTTCAAATTCCGCTGAGGTCGACTTTGCCTTTCATCCTTTCGGGATCGATAAATTAAGTACCAGTTACGCACTGAGGTCGATATAATCGACTTAATCCGTTTGTCTGTCCTTGTTTGTCCCCTCTGTGTGTAGCCCCTTGTGGGCAGTAAAGAAATAGGTATTTCGTGTCTTTACGTTCTGAGTTCAAATTCTGCCGAGATCGACTTTGTACCACTGCCGTACTGGAGTCGATCTAATCGACTGGCCCTCTTCTCAAAAATTTCGGACCTTGTGCCTAGAGTAGAAAAGAATATTTGTACATTTCACTATGTAGAAAACCGTTCATGTTTATGTTTTCATAAGCTACATCTTGGGTGGAATAAAATAATAAAAATGTAATGTCCATTCTTAGTCTACGTATTATGTTGAAAAAATTCGGTCCCATTTTAGGTTGGACAAAAAGCAAATTCTCTTTTGGTCTAAATTCATATATTTATTCTAGATAATATTTCACCTCATTCTTGATAATACTGTCCCATAAATTATGCAAATTTTGATTCTCGAGTATAAATGTCATCAGTTTTTAAAGCAATTAAAGACGTGGTATCTTTTTTATTCTCTGCATCTCTAAATAACGTTGCAATGATTTAAAAAATTAATAGTTACATAGAATAAAATCAGGAGAATAGGGAGGATAAGACAAAATTTTTATATTTTGTGCCGAAATATTCTCCTGGGTGAACAATTTCTGGTCTGACTTTATTGTGTGAGAGTTACACCCCTTTAATACTGACCCACGATGTATGCTTTTTTCTACAAATTTTGTGCAATGTTTTCAAGCAACGTCAATACTTCTCCGCATTAACTGTTTCGTTTTGACAGTCCCATAAAAGGGAAGAATGCTACTGTTATTTAACCCTAGGAAACACCGTTTCCTGTTGGACTTGATACATTTCCTGTGTCCTTATGTTTTCAAAGTGGAGACAAGCACCTTCACCCAGCAAAGCCAGCATCCAGAGACTAGTTCCAGAGTCATTGCTCATCATCAGCCACGCTACTCCAGTAGCATTCTTCCCTATTATGGGATTGTCACATTAAGTTGACAACATACTATCACTCTATCGTACTGCTACTGCATAAATCTCTTTGAAAGATTTAGAAATATATTATTTCAGTTTCGTTTTCGTTTAACACTTCATGAAAGACGACGCTTATCTTATACCAACAAACACAGAGCATAACATTTTTCACGTCTAGTCCTGGTTTGCAGATGAATTCCACCTTTTTCTATTGGCTACAAACAGTTGTTGCTTTCGTTTGATATGATTATAGAGAACCCATGTTTCATCACTTGTCATAATTCTGCTCAGGAAAGGTTTGGTGACAAGTTTACTTGTCAATGATGAGCAGAGAATTTCAGAAATCCTCTAGCCAAGCTTAGACATTTTTCCTAGTTCGTTAAAGTATATTTTGAACTAAACGGTTTTGTTAATTCTCATGAAGCTTCGGATTTTCCTCAACTACGATTTTCAGAAGCTCAACATTGCCTGATCTTCGTAGCCTAGGATGAAAATATTTGAGGAAGAAAAATTTCACGAACGAAACTAGTGAAACGATCGTTGGCATGTCCAGATACATATTTCTTGCTGCTTTTAATACTGAAAAGCCCATTTTGAATTCATACAGAGGAAGTGTCTGATGTGGGTCTGATCTAAACTCATTTTAAGGGAGTAAAATCGAAGCGCATTTAACCAATATAAAGTAATGTGCAAAGGAAGAAAACACTAGAAAGTGAAGGTTAATGCTTTTTTTTATCATTAATATTGAAAAAGTATTCTCAATGGAATCATTTCATAAATTCGACAACACTTTATTTCCAATCTAATATATCTTTTATAGTGCAATATTTCTGGGAAAATATTAAGTCATGGTGAATAAGGAAGTCAAGATGGAAGAATTCTAACCAAAAACATTACATTGGATAAAGCTACCATTAATTTTGTTTCCAGTACTGCTGAATCACATGACTACATCGTTGCCGATATTCCATTGCTTGTTCTTTTTGGCACTCTTGATTTTGACATTTATAATGTTCAAGATATGTTTACTATTTTATCAGATTTTACTTGGCTGCGTTAATTAATCTTCATTTGGAATGGACGTGAAGTTCTCGTTGTGATTTATGTTTCAAGCATGGTTAATCATTCTATATGTTCGGCTTGTTTTAATTTCATTACTATAACTCTGGTATTTTTTATTGATAACGTTATACTTGTCTGGATTCAATCATATATATATATATCATTCATATATATATATATATATATATATATATATATATATATATATATATATATATATATATATATATATATATATATATATATATATATGTATGTATATGTACATGTATATGTATGTACATGTATATGTATGTACGTATATATATATATGTATATATGAATATACGTGCATATATACTGATATTTTCAGTTATATTTTTCCTGTTTGCATTACCAAATCTATATATAGATAAATAGATAGATAGATAGATAGATAGATAGATAGATAAATGTTGGTGTATATTCAGAGAAATATTTACATTATATATATATATATATATATATATATATATATATATATATATATATATACATTACTACATATATATATACATATACATATTACTACATATCTTATATATACATATACATATTACTACATATCTTATATATACATATATTTAAACAAGTATAAACACACACGCACAAACTCACACGCGCACATACACACACACAATTACAAGCAAAGATGTCGAATAGGAACAAAAGAGACGTCCTTGACATCCGTCGAGAGGCGAAAGCAATGAAACAATTTTATACAAAACCGTCTTCAAATAAATATTATTTTATATGAAAGAAAATAAGACAAATAAACTCAAATTAATTAATATTTGTTGTGAATTATGTAAAATGAGATCTTATATGAAAAAAATGTCGCTTCTGTTTGATATTTCACGTTATTCATAATTTATAGTTATGCATATTACTATGTATGATGGCATGTGGCTTAGTCGTTGGACACAGGATCATTAAGTCTGTGGTTTCGATACTTAGATCTGACGGACACGAATATTGGTGCAGTCTTCTCTACATTTCAAGATTTGAGTAGGATAGTTTTTAATTATATATATAATTAAAAAAATTAAATATACACTAACACATACACACACACACACGCACACACATATATATATTATGTACACACACACGCATACGTAGGCACAATAAATATTTAAAAAAGAAAACTAGTAAGCAATTTCTGACGGATTAGCTATTAGTTCAAAGCTTTCATTTGATGAAAAAAACACCTTAACCTTTCGGGTGTTATCCGTTCATCAGAAGAAAAGAAAGAAAATATGAGAATCTTCGTGAGAGGTACAAGAGAAGTGCTGAGTGTATAAGGGAGGGGAAAAAAGTAAAAAGGGAGGATATCCATGTTTTTCTTTTCTGGAAGCAAGCATAATGTGTTCATGTATATGTTAGAATTGTTTCACATATAATGAGCCGTAGTATTTGTTAGAACGTTTGCTATTCTTTACCTTTGTGTATAAATATGTTGAACTATACTGGTGTCGGTTAGTGGGGTGAAGTATATTGGTGTATGTGTAATTGTTGAATGGGTTGTGTGAAAATGTGTATGTGAGAATGTAAGGCGAGCGTGTGGAATTAAAGTTATTGATGAAGTACGTAGCCAAATACTATCTTTTATATGTGAGTGCACCTACATTAACAGAAACATATAGTCAAAGATTACATTAAAAATGAATAAGAGAAACAAAAAAATGGATCTTAAAATGTTTGACTTCCATGATACATGGCGAATCGTGCCCCCTTTATTATATAGACAAATTAATTTAACAAAATATATATAATAACCCAAACTATTAATGAATAAGTCTAATTATCTAAATAAATAAAATAAAGATTTATACTAATACTAAAAATTGAAATTCTCACGATTAAATAAGTAGAAGTTAAATAAATAAATAGATTTGGATACTTACTAAAATATATTTTTTGTATATTATTTTTTTTTCTTTTGACAAGTGAGTAGAGAGAAGAATGGCAGCCAGCCTCTAAAAAAACAATCTAAATTCCATTCACAGTGAATAGTAGTATGACCTAATTCGTCAGGACTGCAACTAGCCATTATCCGCTATGGTCGTAGTTAAACCTCAAGTTATTTTCAGAACAGAATCCAAAGACACACATGCTGACAAGCTTACACACACATACATACACATGCTGCTGTTCAGGAACTTTTCAGTAATCCCTCACATAAATACATATATACATACATATATATATATGTGTGTGTGTGTGTGTGTGTGTGTGTGTGTGTGTGTGTAGTAATTTCATTTGGGTGTTAATGCTGCTGTCTCTCTATTGAGCTTATCCACAGGTGCAGGCTAAATAATTTTTTAAGATAATTCAAAATAGTTTTCATGAACCCAATATACTTAATATCCTTAAACTTTACACCCTATCCAGAGCCCCTGAATTCAATACTGACATTATTTCATGATTTTTGTGGAAAATAATTACATCTCATTTTATTTATTTTATTAATATACCTCTTATTGTGAAAATATTGGTTAAAGTATTATTGTTATCTGTACCACTATACTGTTACTCTATTCGGACCAAGAGAAAAAAACCTATTTGACCCATATACCTAGGGTTTTAATTCCTCAACATTTTGATAGTAGTAAAATGACCTGATACTACTCTGACCAGTGAAACCTTTATATTCTAATACATTTTATAGCCTTGTCCATGCATACTGCTTACACCTTCCCTCTCTTTAGAAGTAATTGTCCCTTATGCTATCACCACTAGATAAGAAACAATAAAATCTGAGACAGTTAAAATTTTGTCTAGAATCAATTACTAGCCTGATAGACTCGGCTATGTCAAGATGGATTTATGTATTCTTCCTCACATTTGGATTTTTATGTATTCTCTCTCCCACTTGGATTTGGAATGTTGCCACATTTATAATATGTCTTTTCTACAGTAATTTTCTGCATTTTCGTGCAGCTGAAGATTGCTCTTCATATTGCATTTAATGTAATGCTCGCATTACCTAAATAAATTGGAGTAGCATGAAACGTGCGTACTGCAATCACCTTTGAAATCCGTGTTGCTTATTTTTTGATTTTGATCACCTATCCTTTTGGGATACGATATTCGGGTGCCTACGCATAAGTACCATATTCAACCTTGAATCTATATATATATATATATATATATATATATATATATATATATATATATATATATATCGGAAGTAATATTATTGATAATGGCCGAAATTGCGTTTGACGTTGTGGCCGATAGCTGATGAGGAGTTGGTGAGCTTCTGTGTTTTTTGTTCACTTTTGTATTTAGTATATGTTTGTTTTTATACATATATACATATATACATATATACGACGGGAATCTTTCCGTTTTTGTATGCTCAATCCACTCACAAGGCTTTGGTCGGCCGAGGCACACTTACCCAAGTGGAAGTGAACCTGATTCGATGTGGTTCGGGAGACAATTTCTTTCCATACAGCCATGTCTCTAAAATATATTTCAATATAATTTCCAATTCCGACGTTTACATTACGATATATATATATATATATATATATATATATATATATATATATATATATATATATATATATATATATATATATATATATATATATATATATATATATATATATATATATATATATATATATATATATATATATATATATATATATATATATATATATATATATATATATATATATATATATATATATATATATATATATATATATATATATATATATATATATATATATATATTTATTTATTTATATAGGCGTAGGAGTGGCTGTGTGGTAAGTAGCTTGCTTACCAACCACATGGTCCCGGGTTCAGTCCCACTGCGTGGCATCTTGGGCAAGTGTCTTCTACTATAGCCTCGGGCTGACCAAAGCCTTGTGAGTGGATTTGGTAGACGGAAACTGAAAGAAGCCCGTCGTATGTATGTATATATATATGTATGTGTGTGTGTGTTTGTGTGTCTGTCTTTTTCCCCCCAACATCGCTTGACAACCGATGCTGGTGTGTTTATGTCCCCGTAACTTAGCGGTTCGGCAAAAGAGACCGATAAAATAAGTACTAGGCTTCTAAAGAATAAGTCCTGGGGTCGATTTGCTCGACTAAAGGTGGTGCTCCAGCATGGCCACAGTCAAAAGACTGAAACAAGTAAAATAGTAAAAAATAGTAAAATAGTAAATTCCGACGTTTACATTACGATATATATATATATATATATATATATATATTTATTTATTTATATATATATATATATATATATATATATATATATATATATATATATATATATATATATATATATATATATATATATATATATATTAATAGTTATCGCCAAGCCAACATGGCAGTCCCAAAATTAGGACGAAAGCTGCCGTGAATTAGCTCCAAGAAGCCATCGCCTCTAGCTAGCTATGTGACACACGAAACCTGTGTCCTTTATAACCTTCGAACAGGGGAGGTCAGCAGTGTCCCCCTGCTGGTTTGGCATCTGCAGACTAGACTAGTTTCAGGGTGTTGCCCCTTGTCAATGCAGAGTAGCCAAGCCTTAGCCAGGCGGCGCTGCTGACTATCTGCTCGAAGGTTATTTATCTAATTTCAGTGGAATCTATCCACTGGTTTTCAGAAATAGAGTTATTAATATTTCTAAGTCTCTCTAAAGGAGACTACGGCAGCGGTACTGGAAATTAATAGTTATCGCCAAGCCAACATGGCAGTCCCAAAATTAGGACGAAAGCTGCCGTGAATTAGCTCCAAGAAGCCATCGCCTCTAGCTAGCTATGTGACACACGAAACCTGTGTCCTTTATAACCTTCGAACAGGGGAGGTCAGCAGTGTCCCCCTGCTGGTTTGGCATCTGCAGACTAGACTAGTTTCAGGGTGTTGCCCCTTGTCAATGCAGAGTAGCCAAGCCTTAGCCAGGCGGCGCTGCTGACTTTCTGCTCGAAGGTTATTTATCTAATTTCAGTGGAATCTATCCACTGGTTTTCAGAAATAGAGTTATTAATATTTCTAAGTCTCTCTAAAGGAGACTACTGCAGCGGTACTGGAAATTAATAGTTATCGCCAAGCCAACATGGCAGTCCCAAAATTAGGACGAAAGCTGCCGTGAATTAGCTCCAAGAAGCCATCGCCTCTAGCTAGCTATGTGACACACGAAACCTGTGTCCTTTATAACCTTCGAACAGGGGAGGTCAGCAGTGTCCCCCTGCTGGTTTGGCATCTGCAGACTAGACTAGTTTCAGGGTGTTGCCCCTTGTCAATGCAGAGTAGCCAAGCCTTAGCCAGGCGGCGCTGCTGACTATCTGCTCGAAGGTTATTTATCTAATTTCAGTGGAATCTATCCACTGGTTTTCAGAAATAGAGTTATTAATATTTCTAAGTCTCTCTAAAGGAGACTACGGCAGCGGTACTGGAAATTAATAGTTATCGCCAAGCCAACATGGCAGTCCCAAAATTAGGACGAAAGCTGCCGTGAATTAGCTCCAAGAAGCCATCGCCTCTAGCTAGCTATGTGACACACGAAACCTGTGTCCTTTATAACCTTCGAACAGGGGAGGTCAGCAGTGTCCCCCTGCTGGTTTGGCATCTGCAGACTAGACTAGTTTCAGGGTGTTGCCCCTTGTCAATGCAGAGTAGCCAAGCCTTAGCCAGGCGGCGCTGCTGACTTATATATATATATAAATTCATAAATATATATATATATATATATACATATGCATGCATGTATACATACATGCACGCACACACACAGATAGAGGGAAATACACAAGCACATACTCTCACACACTCACATTCACATATATATATATCCATTAGTAATTTCATTCTATGAATAGATACGCCGGTGTGCTGGAAAGAGGGGTCCATGAGTGCGAAAGAGTATATTGGCGTGTGAGTAAAAAGTGCGGAGGCGTGTACGTGTGTGTGTGTGTGTGTTTGTGTGTGTTTACATGTGTGTACCTGTTTATGTGTTTGTGTGTATATGTATGTATGTGTGTGTTTGTTTGGATAGAGACGAACTCTTTTTATGGGAACAGCTCAAAATTTTAAGTATTAAATGAAAATTTTGAGTAGTAGTAGTAGTAGTAGTAGTAGTAGTAGTAGTAGTAGTAGTAGTAGTAGTAGTAGTAGTAGTAGTGGTAGTTTTCTTGGAGACTAACGCTAATGAAATTAAAGATAATTCTAAAGCTAAAAATGACCTGAATCATTATATATTTAGACACAGCGTCCTTGGGGAAATTAAGACAATGCAACCCGTAAGAAGCGAGCAACGGAGAGAGAGAGAGAGAGAGAGAGAGAGAGAGAGAGAGAGAGAGAGGGAGGGAGAGAGAGAGAGATACAGAGAGAGAGAGAGAGAGAGAGAGAAAGAGAGAGAGAGAGAGAGAGGGAGGCAGACAGACAGTCAGACAAATAGAGACAGACACAGACAGAGAGAAAGAGAGAGAGAGAGAGGGGAGAGAGAGAGACAAAGAGATAGAGAGAAAGAGAGAGAGACAAAGAGATAGAGAGAAAGAGAGAGTGTGACAGACAGACAGCAACAGCGAGAGAGAGAGCAACAGAGAGAGAGAAAGAGAGCAACAGAGAGAGAGAAAGAGAGCAACAGAGAGAGAGAGAGAGAGAGCAATAGAGAGAGATTGAGAAAGAGAGCAACAGAGAGAGAGAGAGAAAGGGAGGGAGGAACGGAGGGGCGGAGGAAGAAAGACAGAGACAGACAGACAGACAGTGAGAAGGAGAGATAGACAGACAGAGGCCGAGAGAAAAAGAGAGCGAGAGAGAGACGTCATAATCAACACTAAAAGAAAGTCATTTCAGTATGACTGCTGGTGTTGTTGTTGTTGGTGGTGGTGGTACTAGTGAGGGAAACTGGCGATGGTGTTGATGGTGGATATGATGATGGTGGGGTGACTTGATTTGGTGGTGGCGTTGATGATGGCGGCTGTTGTGGTTTTGCTGGCGGGCAGCGACACAGTTGGCGGTGGCTGTGGTAGTAGCGGTGTGGTAGTAGTGGTGGTGGTGGTGGTGGTGGTGGTGGTGGTGGAGTTGCCGAAGCGGACATTGCTGTGCCAATGGCTGCGGCGGTGTTGGTTGCAGCTCATTAGGTAGTGGACGTGGTGATGATAGTGGTGGTGGCGGCGGCGGCGGTAATGGTGGCGGGAAACGATGTTGATGCCTATGGTTGTGTCGGTCGTCTGTAACTAGCCTGCCTTTATTTTTTCTCTTTATCTTTAGGCTTTTGCTTCCATTTCGATAATATTCATAAAGAATTCTCAGAACACAACCGTTTCCAACTTCCACACGGCTATCGTCTTCCTCCTAAACTAAAAACGAACTCAAATGTTATTTACACATTTTTTTCAATGCATTTATGAATTATATTCTATCATTATTTACAATGGCTAAAGAAACGATACTTTTGAAAAGACCGGCTGATTGACAGCATAACGTTTAGGACAGAAGTTCTTAATCATATTTTACATACGGACCTCTTTGATTACTATTTTTTTCCGGTGGAAACCACAGTCATTCGATGTTGAAAATTAGTTTATAAAAACCCTCTTTCAAAATTCTTATTTTATTTTTCACATATTAACTTGTGAAGGTCGAACTATGGAAAATGCTAGAGAAAGAAACCGAGTTGTTTCTTGCAATGCATACCAATATATATATCTTAAGCAAAAAATTTTCAGGGGTCTTTAAAATACTATTGTAGATTATTATGTTCTGTAGAACCCCAAAAATCTTATATGGACCTTCAGAGGCCATATGGAGCCCGGCTGTAAACCATATTTAGTAAATCATGTTTTCTTTTGTCCTTCTGGAGTCTTAGAAAAGAATGTTATTCTGAAAAAGTTGCAAATTCTTTTCCACTTTTTTAATCAGGATGAAGGGCAATGCATAGGACCAGTCACATTACCTTCGAGATTGGTGAGCAAAGAGTACGTATCCTGAAAAAGGATGTCATTTACGCATTTCTTTCAATGCATTTATGAATATTTCATCATTATTTAAAACAGGGATTCTCAACTGGGGTCCATGCGGTCCCTGAAGGTCCACATATGATTTTTGGGTGTCTACGCAACAAAATAATAAATTGGGGATTCGTAATAGCATTTTAAGGAGTCCGGAAAAAGTTTTGTTTTAGATGTGTGTATTAGTATGTATTGGGAGAAACAACTGGATTTCTTTCTAACATTTCACATAGTTCAACCTATACAAGTTAATGTGAGAAAAACAAAATCGAAATTTTGAAATAAGTATCTATAAAAATAGTTTGTAAACATTGAATGGTTCTGGGGTCTACCAAAATAAAGTAGTAATCGAAGGGGTCCATAGATAAAAAAAAAGGGGGTTGAGAAACCCTGATTTAAGATGACGGAAACAACGTTGTTTTAGAAAAGAAGGTAAATAGTTTGGATGGTTGGTAACATAACAAATAGGGCAAATATGATTCTTATCATCCTTAGGAAGTGATGTTGTCTTCTTCTATCCTTCTGGGATATTAGGGGAAAAAACAGTCATTCCGCAAAGGGTGCAAATTTGTTTTCGTCTTTTTAATTGGAATGAAAGATAGCGGCTAGGACCAGTCCGAGTTCCTTTGAGGTTAGTGGGCAGAAGAGGTAGATATCCTCAGACTAGCGTCCTGGTCCACATGCTTTGCAAGGAGAGTAGATTACGCTAAAGGCACCTTTGTTGGATACTGATGGTATTAAACCGGGTGAATTGAAGGTGGGTGGCGTAGTGGTTAGTGTATTCGGTTCACGTTCTTAAAGTCCTGGGTTCGAATACCGGAAGCGCGTTGGGTTCTTGAGCAAGACGCTTTATTTCACATTGCTTCAGTACCCTCGGCTGGCAAAAATGAGTTGTATCCGTATTTGAAAGGGCCAGCCTTGTTACATTCTGTGTCATGCTGAATCTCCCTGAGAACTACGTTAAAGGTATGCATGTCTGTGGATTGCTCAGCCTCTTGCACGTTAATTTCTCAAGCAGGCCGTTCCGTTCATCGGGTCAACTGGAAAACTCGTCGTCGTAACCGACGGAGTCCCAGTTTAGCTGGTCGATGGATTAATTTCTACCAAGCCAAATAACCATGGAGTAATTTGAATTCGGAACACAAATAAGCAGAACAGCCCGATGTTCTTACAGTTCCACAAATCCACGTCCCTTGATTGGTACCTCTTTTTTATCGACCCCAAAAGAATGAAAAGTAAAATTGACATCGGCGGGGTCTGAACTCAAGGCTGAAGTTTTGAAGGAGGCGTCCAGTCGATTAAATCGACTCCGGTGTCTGACTGGTATTTATTACATCGACCATGAAGCGACGAAAGGCAAACTTTACCTCGGTGATATTTGAACTCAGAATGTAAAGAGCAGGAAGAAAAGCTGCTAAGCATTTCGTCCGGTGAGCTAACGATTTTGTCAACTTTCGCCTTTTTTGCATTCCTTAATGAAGAGTTGATCAACTCCAATTGAAGTATGTGAATTTTTATGGTTGCAATTTCAAATCGTACAGAAATTGGCTTTGCTTTTGATCTCTAAGGGGTATTTATTTTATCATGACTCGATAAATGAAAGAGAAAAAAAAAGCATAGTCAACCTCAGAGAAACAGACCCAAGTATGGAGAAGAGTTATTCCGTCGTTGTCGACGATAACCAAGGGCATCACATAGGAGAAGACGACGAGGCATGGTGTATCTGACTGTTACCAATCAGTCCGATGCGTCCGCTGAATGCTCTACTGCAGGTCGGACACTGGTGGTCTGTTGGGACTGAAGGCAAAGACTTTCTTTCGATGCACTTATGTTACTTATTTTCATTGTGACTTATCCTTCTACCTGCTTCATCTTCTTACTTAGCTTTATGCGAAACATATAGTAACATCAACGTACCTTAAATAACAGGATCATCAGTATTTTCACTGATACAAATATTAATATTATCATGGTTTCCTACATTAACATATTCAGTAATAACAGAACTTTTTACTTCTGTAGCTAACTAAAAAGAAACTCAAAGTAGTCTACAACTAGTAATTCTCTGTAATTTGAAATAATATTTAATGCGTGGCTTATATGTCTTTGAAATCCATCTTAATAATCTAATGTTATAGATTTATGTGAAAGAAATTTAGTCTGTTTTTTTAAAAGTGTATATGAGAGAGCTTTATCAATTATCTTAATGGAATCTTTGATGATCATCAATTCTTTGGAGTCTTTAGATAAACTTCATCTCGAACGCTATCATCTGATTTCGAAAATTTCCTTTGAAATCAAAGAACGCTAAAAAGAAAAACAATTTAATCAGCAGACTATTCGATATCAACTTTATTAAGTATTAACTTTTATAAGTATGGACTGTGGTTATTTTAGAGATGTATAATACTAATGTTAAGGATTTTATGTCAAGGTATAAATCTTATTGAATATAGCAAGTGTGATGAGTACGAAACTACGCGGAAGTTAGATAATATTTGAAACAGAAACATCGACTGGAAATTTCCAGAGAAGATTTATATCCGTCATTGTTATATCCGACCTTATTAATTTCGTGGCATAACATCAAAAGAATTGAGAAATATATATAGGCGCAGGAGTGGCTGTGTGGTGAGAAGCTTGCTTCCCAAACACATGGCACGTGAGACCTTGGACAAGTGTCTTCTTCTCTAGCTTCGAGCCGGCCAAAGCCTTGTGAGTGGATTAGGTAGACGAAAACTGAAAGAAGCCCGTCTTGTATATATATATATATATATATATATATATATATATATATATATATATATATATATATATATATATAATGGAATAAGTACTCTAAAGCATTGTGTAGAATATATTGTATAAAAGATCGTGGGTAAGGCCAAAACAATGCGAAGTAAATGCAAGGTAAATCACAAGAAAACAGATATGTGAATTAATGCAGACTTACCCTGTATTCAATATTTCGGCGTTATGACCCCATTTTCAAGAAATTGACGAATGTTGCCGATGTGCGTGTTTTGGCCTTACCCACGATCTTTTACACTATGTGTGTGTGTATGTATGTGTGCGTGTGTGTCTGTCTGTCTATCTGTTTGTCCCGCCAACATCGCTTGACAAGCGATGCAGGTGTGTTTACGTCCCCGTAACCTAGCGGTTCGGCAAAAGACACCGAGAGAATAAGTACTAGACTTACAAAGAATAAGTCCTGGGGTCGATCAGCTCGACTAAAAGTGGTGTTCCAACACGGCCGCAGTCAAACGGCTGAAACAGGTAAGAGAATGAAAGACGCTGGAGTGGCTGTGTGGTAAGAAGTTTGCTTCCCAACCACATGTATACTGCAAACGGATGACATTTCTTCTATAATCTCAAAGTTGCAATTAACACCACGAATGAACACAAGAATTTGTGACGTACTAGTGAGATCAGTAGACTCATCCATTGCAAAAGAATACCACAAAAATGTCTTAGCTTTCTCATGTATCTGTAACTGTATATTCTCTCCACGTTCTTCTATTCTCCGCACAACTGAACTTGCTGAAAGGCTGATACAGCCAAACATGTTAGCTTTTTCAGGACACAAGTCGTTTGCTGCTTCCATCATGCAATCTTTTATTAAGTTCCCGTCGGTAAATAGTTTTCCTCGCTCTGCCAACTTATTCACTATTTTGTAACTTACACGAGTGATAGATTCATTTTCAATAAACCTTTTCATAAATAAACTCCTTTGAAATTCCAAACTACGTTTCATAGATTCAAATTTCTCGATTCAAATTTCATAGATTCAAATTTCTAGAATACTTAGAATGTGTTGAGAGATGTTTTGCTCTGTAATGACAACGAATATTGTACTCTTTCATAACAGCAACACTGTCGTTACATATCAGGCAACTAGCTTTCTGGTCGTTTCTCCAAAGAAGTACTTTCCTCCCCATTCTTTATTGAAAATGCGACATTCATCATCGACCTTTCTCTTCTTAGTAGCCATAACGATGGGTGAAGAAAAAACAAAAGCAGTCTTAGGCCTCGGCGTCAGATATTCTCGTTTTAATTGTAATCACTAATAACTGACTAGCCCGAGGCACACGTGATGTACTGCAGTAATTATTATGGCACGTGAAATACATAGCACGTCACGTGACTGACTCAGTATACATACAACATGTGTAATCTAAGAAGTGTAAGAAACGGTATAAAAGCATGTTCCTTTTTTTTTTCAGCATACAACGGTGGGCCAGACAAATTGACGTCGCGGGCCGGATCCGGCCCGCAGTTTGGTGACCCATGCTCTAGGCCATACATACACACACACACACACACACACACACACACACACACACACACACACACACACACACATATATATATATATTTATATTGTTCTTGTCGTTGTTTGTTCCTTCTCGAGCCATGCCTGGCTCATAAGGGCCCGTTTCTCGGTACCCCACCTGGACGAGACGCCGGTCCGTCGCAGGTGAGCTGCTAGATGCAGGAGGAAAGAGAGAGATAAAGCTGTGGCGAAAGAGTCAGCAGAAGTTCGCCGGAGGCGCGTATAGCTTAGGTGTTTCGCTCATAAACAGACATCGCTCGGTCTGAGATTCGAACTCACGATCCTTCGACCGCGAGTCCGATGCTATAACCACTGAGCCATGTATCTCCACTATATATATATATGTGTGTGTGTGTGTGTGTGTGTGTGTGTGTGTGTGTGTGTGTGTGTGTGTGTGTGTGTGTGTGTGTGTGTGTGTAAATATATAATCATATGCACACTCATACACACACACACACACACACACACACACACACACACACACACACACACACACACATATATATATATATATATATATATATATATATATATATATATATATATATATAGGTGCAGGAATGTCTATGAGTGTTTTGGGGTTCAGTTCCACTCTACATCATCTTGGGCCAGTGTTTTGTACTACAGCTCTTCCCGACCGTTGCCTTGTGAATTAATTTCATAGATAGAAACTGTGCGGAAGCCTTTTGTATGTGTATGTGTGGGGGTGGGGTGGGGTGTGAGTGTGTGTGTGCATGTTTGTGTCAGTTTTTTGCCTCCCACCCCCGCTACTTGACGACCAGCGTTGCTTTGTTTACATCCTTGTAAATTATCGGATCGGCATGGAGACCAATTGAACGTGTACCAGACTTCAATCACGATAGTTCGTTATGTATCATAAATACTGAGATTAATTAGTTCGACTTCAAGGCGGTCTCCAAGTACGATCGCAGATCGATGATTGAAAGAAGCAAAAGATAAAAGACATTCAACTTAACCGCAAATCTACGAAAGTACGGTGACCCTACATTAGTTCAGAAAAATACATTTTCTATTTTGAAATCATTAAACACACTATATGTGATTGGTTCAAACAGAATGTTTAGGCAGCCATGTTAATACCGAGTTCTTTCATAATTACAACGAAAGCGTGAAGTAGAGATATATTTTTCAAATATATAAACAGATAAAATCTAATTAAAGAATTGTGTTTGTGAAAAACATTAAATTTAATGCGTACGGTCCAGTACACCAATATTTTTAAAATTCAGTTATAAAAGCTTTTAGTTGAAATGGAAATTTGAGAAATAATCCTGATCAATTATTTGTGTATGTCACATACAGAAGATATAAATAGTCTCATATCGAATATTCATAGTTTCTGCTTGGCTATTCTTTAGGAAAGTATCAATAGATGACAAGCCGTATTGACACAAGGGCAATGTTGGTTAAGTATTTATAAATTTTTAAACGTAATTAGTGACTTAAAATGAAGTAGTTTCAAATGAGAATTGAAATTGGTTCAGAGATTTGCCATTGCGCCAGTAGAGAATTCAACATATTTATATAAGATATTATTTAAAAATTACTGCCAAAAAATATTAAAATACGCATAAATATAAATTATAGATAATGAAACAAGAGAAATAAATCGTAAAATGGAACAGAGAGGATAAAGAGATTGACAGAGAGAAAAAAAAAGACAAGTGAATAAAGAGGTAAAGAATAAAATAAACAGAGATTAGATGAATAGATTAGACAAAAGATACAATAAAGAGCAAATAAATGGATAGACATATGACGACATATCAGGGGGGAAATAAGCAAGACTAAATATCAGTGTACTCAGGTGTTATTTCGATGTGATGGCTTGCTATCACTTCCATTTATCAATTTTATAAAAATGTTCAAAAACTACGTCTATATCCTCCAGTGTTAACAATATTGATTCTATCTTCAAAGACACTCACTTTCTATGTTGGCTATCAGCGGTTGTATTCTTACAAAACTTTAACCTTTAAATTGACAACAATTTAACAGTTAAATTCTAACTGGCACCAAAACCGCTCCTCTAGTCGTCAAAGATTTATAGATTTCTATAACATATATTTGATATAATAGTATTAATAAGTAGTAATGCTCAGTCATATAGGAGTCGTGTCAAAAAAGTTATGACATCCATCTTTAAATTTCTTATATCTCTTTTCAGTTAATACAGTCGACTATAGTAAGTGTTGATGTCAACATAATAACCGTTGTCAACTACAGAAACAACTATTGATACCCCTGTGAGAACAGATTACTGATAGACATCTCGGGTAATATAGTAAACTGTAATCATGATTGAAATACCATTCAGAATAGACAAACCAGTTATTCTAAGTTGCTGTGCCTTTATTTTGGTGATATAGTAAAACATTTCAATGACTGAACAATTAATAGGGAAGTTAATTTATAGCAAATATGGTGTATCTACATTCAATATGTTGGTTTCAAATTTTGGCACAAGGCCTGCAACTTCGGGAAAGGGGTAAGTCGATTACAGTGATCAAAGTACTCAACTAGTACTTGTTTAATCGACTCCGAAAGGATGAAAGGTAAAGTCGACCCCGGCGGAATTTGAACTCAGAATGTAGTGACGGATGAAATGCCGCTAAGCATTTTGCCCGGCGTTCCAACGATTCTGCCTGCCCGATCAACAAATATATTCTTTTCTACTCTAGGCACAAGGCCCAAAATTTGGGTGGGGGGGGCAGTCGATTAGGTCGACCCCAGTATGTAACTGGTACTTAATTTATCGCCCTCGAAAGGATGAAAGGCAAAGTCGACCTCGGTGGTATTTGAACTCAGATTGTAATGACGGACGAAATGCCGCTATGCATTTTGTTCGGCATCCCAATGATTCCGACTGCTCGATCAATAAATATATTGAAATATACTAAATATTGTAGTTAACAATTATAACAGTTAAGTAGTGTATTTATCTTAACCTAATAAGGCAGTTTTTAGGATTCTGGGACATAAATTTCTTCCCTGAACGAGACGTTGATCCGTCGCTGGATTACTCATTTTTGCCAGCTGAGTGGAAATGAAATGTTTTACCCAAGCACAAGACGCATCACCCAAACCAGAAATAGAAAGCACAACATTATCTTATGATCATGTGTGCAACATCCTCACCACTCAGCCAAGTCCTTCCACGAAGTTTCCGTAATATTAGCAAGCATAATTACAATTGAAGTACCAATAAGAACAGACAGATGAATTACACGTTTAACATCTTTAGAGAAGTAAAGAACTTACATAATTGTATGTTTGTTGTTCGTCTCCTAAAACATCTGAAACTTCATGTTATTCAAACGTTCCATTGATTTTTAAACGTCATATTATATAGTACATAGCGATAGAATCACAAAGTATACACAGCTTCAATAAGACATTTACTTGCATGAGTGAATTTATATATTTGATTGTATAAATACTTAAAACCAATACGTGTTGAGAATTGATTATTTTTATCGCCGTATCGAACAAACTCATTGCCAATCTTCCACCCACACCAGTTTTTAATATCCTGTGGCCTCTCAACTGTTATAAAAAGTTGCTGCTTTTACTCAAACGCTGGCTCTAGTCTCCTCCTTATTAAAACAATGTTCCTTTGTTCAATATTTCCACATCACACCGTTCCCGGTGTTTTTAATCATTATGTCCCCCCGCCCCCTTACACTCTTTAACATGTTTTTAAATTTCATCTCTTCAAACGAAATATTCACCGAATTGCTTCGCCTAATGTCTTATCAATGTTGCAGGAAATCCACAACAGATTCTCTTTAATGTTCTTTCAATCTATCAGTTTTATAGTGTCAACTATGTTCAACAGCGGATTATTATTATTATTATTATTATTATTATTATTATTATTATTATTATTACCACCATCATATGAAGTATTAAAAGAGATGTCACTCTGTAGAGGACATCCTTTGAAGGGATGACATTTCCGGCAAGTGATCACCTCTTTTTGGTTTGTTAAAATATATGTCCTTTTTGCTCTGAAGTAAGAAATAAAATGTGAAGACTTAAAAGAGATGTAGCTCGATCTCTTCTTTTATTATTATTACATCACAGTAAAGGAAATGTAATTTTAGATGTAGCTGCTATTTCATTAGCTTACTGAAAGAGGCGTGGGTGTCTCCAGTACGAGGTCGATGACGTCAGGGGGGCACGTGGCATCAGCAAGGAAGGAGACTACAATGGATCACAAAAGGAGGGATTTGATAAACTGTTTAGCACGAGATTGGAGAGATGAGCAAGTTGCTGTAGGCATGAGGAGAGACGAAGATATCGATAAAAAGTATATGTCAGGATGGAGAGATGCTGAATACAGCTAGGACTGTTTAGGAAAGTAGGGGTCGTTGTGGAACGAGAAGGGAAATAAAGAGGTGATAAAGGGAAGATTTGAGATCGTAGCTTTAGGCAATCATTCAAATGGCCTCGTTTCGTATGCAGTCTAAACGTGTGTGTGTGCGTGCGTGCGTGCATGCGCGTGTGTATGGCAGCGGCACCGTTCCTAAGATCTCATCAGGTCTCCTATATGAACCACATTTGTACATTGCGTCAAAATGTTGTCAAAGCTGAACTAGTTTCCAGTCCTAACAGAAATTCCAGGCTTATTTTCAGATGCATATCGGCCATTGATATATACAGAAGATGCTGCGAGAGGACATCGTAGGCTGTAACGGCTAGAAAGCGAGATCTAATATGCATGGATTTCTTATTTCTTTATTGCCCACAACGGGTCAAACACAGAGGGGACAAACAAGGACAGACAAAGGGATTAAGTCGATTATATCGATCCCAGTACGTAACTGGTATTTAATTTATCGACCCCAAAAGGATGAAAGGCAAAGTCGACCTCAGCGGAATTTGAACTCAGAACGAAATATCGCTAAGCATTTCACCCGGCGTGCTATCGTTTCTGCCAGCTCGCCAGATTTCTGAGTGTGCATTGCTGTGTGTGTGTGTGTGTGTGTGTGTGTGTGTGTGTGTGTGTGTGTGTGTGTGTGTGCGTGTTGGTATGTGTGTGTGCATTGCTGTGTGTATGTGTGTGTGTGTATGCATCTGCGCGTGTGTGTCTGTATGTGTGTGCGTGTACATGTGTTTGTATGTGTGTGCGTGTGTTGCGTGTGCGTGTGTGTTCATGTGTGTGTTCGTATGTGTGTGTGTGTGTGTAGTTACTGTTCCGTTAAAGTAAGATGAACGAAAAAGAATACTGCATCCACCAAGAGATAAATATTTAATGTACACTGAATCAAAACAAGAGTTTCTAATAGTTTCTTGCCATGGAGACACTTAGTTGAGCAGATTTTTATAACGTAACTTATGTCTCCAAGCAATCTATAGGCTCCAAGGGTACGTAACTCTAATTTCCTTTTCTTCCTTTGACTGTTTTTGTTTACTCTTTGTAATCTCATTCAATTTTTTGTATCAACATTCTTCTCGTTTTTTCTCATAGTTTCTCATGTACCAGCATCCTGATTTTCAAAAAAAAAAAAAACAAGTACCCAGAGTCTGAAGATTACTTGAAGACACAAGGCACGTTACAAAAGTGTGCCTAACCATGTGTCTCAATGGCATGGAACTCTTATTTTAATACAGTGTACATTAAATGATGTGGGTGTTTGCGTGTGTGCGTTTGTGTGTTTGTGTGTGTGTGTTTGCGTGTGAGTGTGCGCGCGTATGTGTTTGCGTGTGTGTGTGGGTGTGTGTGAGTCAGGGGGAGCATGTGTGTGTATAAGTGTATGCAGTCTGTTGTAGCAACATGTGAGTTCTTAAGAGTTGAGAAGAATGCGTGATAGAAGCATAAGTGATAGAAACAGTTCCACAAACAGAGTAGCTGAGATGTCGGGCAGCAATGAGAAAGAGACAGAGAAAGAAGAAGAAGATGGGGAAGAGGAAAGGGAAGAGAGAGAGAGAGAAGCGATGTGAAAGAGAGACAGACAGACAGTGAACGCGCTGCAGCAATGCAGTTTGACGGAAAAATTTTACTCTCCATAAATATATAAACTCCAAAGAATAACACATTTCAAGGGAAATCTATTCCAAATCCAATGTAAAATATATAACGTTCTTTCTAACGATAGGTCTAGCGTTTAATGTTGCAGGCATTAACAACAAATCGTCCAGTATTTACCATAATAACATTTCTTATAATAGTCAAAACATCATACAGTAGAATGGTTACAATCACACGGCTGTCAAAATGACACATTCACTTTGACAAACATGTTAACAATCTGTGCATCAGCCGTAGTATAATTTAATGTAATATATGTATATAAAAAATATATTCGAAGTTGATAGAAAACGTGTTCAATATTTTAGTTATATAGCTTTTTCGCTATGTATATGCAGCAATGTTAATTATGTATCAAACATATATATATATATATAAAACTTATAGAGCATTCTGGTTAATAAGATATTGCCAACAGAATTAATATCCATTACAAATAAGATAATCGATCAGGAACACCTCGTACACCTATCAACGTACTGGAAATCATCTACATTCAAATCATTAGATAGATAGACATATAGATAGGTAGATAGATAGATAGATAGATAGATAGAGACAGAGACAGAGAAAGAGAGGGAGGAGAGATTAAGACAGACAGACAGACGGACGGACGTATGGACGGACGGTCGGATGGATGGATGGATGGATGGATGGGTGGATAGATAGACAACTAAATATCAGGTATATATATAGATATATAAACATGTGTACGCGTTATATTTGTCTATCTCTCACGTTCTCTATCCCTCTCTCTCTCTCTCTCTTTCTCTCTCTCCCTCTGTCCTCCTATCTATCATAATATGCATGTATGTATGTGTATAAATATATATATATATATATATATATATATATATATATATATATATATATATATATATATATATATGTATGTATGTATATGTATGTAAGTATATATGTTTGTGTGTGCTTATGTATGTATCTATATATCAGATTGTTCAAAAATTCTATAAACATATTCTATATCCAGATTAACAGTCACATTAAACATGTCTTGGATACTAGGCGGTATAATTACCAGTTTGGTGAGGCGAAATAACCAATTTGCCAATATAACAATAGCTTGCTTAAAGCAGAACCATAATATAGTAGACGGCGTCGGATATATTTTTGGTTTTCTTTCTCTCTTAACTTCAAAATGTATCTATCGCATGGCTCCCGCAATACACCACAATGTATTAATTTAGATAATGTTCCGCTCAGAATAATACATCTAATATATCATAAACAGAGTGAAAGTGCCTTCTGTTAATGCAACAACCTACAGCGATTTTTTCAATGAAAGCATAAATCTTTCTGTGTATCTCGTTGTAATTGCTAACACCGGATGAACTCTTTGAAACAGTCTATACAACAGCCCTGTTATTATGCATGGCTATATTACCAAAATTTATACAATTAGGAATATATTTGAACGTTAGCGTTATGGTCAGCTGCAAAATTCAACGAAGCGCTGGGCCATTCGTTCAGAAATAATTAGAAATACGGAAAATTGTTTTTATGAGAAATTTGCTGCTATATCTAGTATTTATGATCTTCGATTACATAGATTTACTTGTCATATTGCTGCGATTGATCATTATGATGAGGTTGATTTATATAATATTGCAGCAAATCTAACTTGAAATTCCATTTTAAATACTGCTTTGTCATTTATTATAATGCCTAATAGGATACATAGACATACATATATATATATATATATATATATATATATATATATATATATATATATATATATATATATATATATATA